>NC_061122.1:114466223-114766223 GCF_002878395.1 Capsicum annuum | reverse complement strand
CTAATATAACCATGCAAAATGATTACATAACTCAAAATAATAATGACTCATCATAAAGCATCAACACAAGTAAAAACAACTGCAAAGTTGGCTCCCATATACCAACTGGTGCAACAAAAAGTAAAGAACTCATCACAGCATCCTATACTACTGAAGAGTACACCCAAGAGAAGCATAAAGAATTTAACCAACAACATATCCAAACCTCATCATTATACAACTATTTTCCTACAATTGTCATCAATCAATCATTTTACAAAACTTTGATTAGTTACCAACAATGGTCATGTACCCACATTCCATACTATTATCATCATTAACAATCTTAGACTCATATATGCTAATAACACTTTACTAGCTAGTCATCTCACATTAAATAATCCAATTACTTACTAGCCATCATAAAACCTTTGGTTGTTATTTAATATCGGGACAACTAATGGAACTTCAAGGCATACTCCTTGACCGACATTCTCTTTTTCTTTAGATTAACAAACTTTTCTGCTTTTGCCTCCCTCAACTCCTGAGGAAAAAAGAAGTCAAGAAAAGTAGTAGGGAAATTATCCCACAATACGGATTCATAATCATCTCTCCTAGACTTTTCCTATTCCTCATACCAATGGTATGCTATATCTTTTAGTTAATAGGCAGTGAATTCCAAACCCTCAACATCCGAAGCATGCATAACCTAGAAACAAAAGCAACACGCTCAAGCTAATAGGCCACCAACTAGGTAAGCAAATGAATCAATTGGTGAAACTCAGCATTAGACACATCAGTTCGAGTTGCCTAGGGAGGGATGTAGGCACTAATGGAGCTCTCTTAGGGCAATCAAAAGTAGTAACCCTCTACTAGGTCTAAATTATGGAGTTAGACAAGCTCCATCCATATTTTCCTCATATTGGACAAAAGAGTTGCCATGGACATTAGATCTTCTTGGAGGCATAATCTGAAAAACAAACACATGGGAATTAGAGAGACTCAAGACCTTCGACGCTATAGCATGAAACAAAATAACATGAAAGGTAAACATTCTTAAATGCCTCGTAGCCTATCTCTTGTAAGTGTGGCGTGCTATACATTTATAAGAAAGACTCTAATCGACATGGATTTGTGGACACCCAATTGACCATGAACCTAGGCTATGATACCACCTTCACACGACTTAAACTAGGGCCTGGTCATGATGGGTATCTCAAGTCCCACAAAGACTGAAGACCACCCCCAACACCCAAACCATAGACCACCTTACACCCATATTGGATGAATTCTAAATATACAACAATATTAGAGAACTCAAAACCTATGATATTATTATACTTGTATAACCAAACCAACTAATAACTAATCCATCCCAAGTCCCATAGTAGTTTGACAAAGCTATTAACAAATTAATATCAATAAAGTGTCGGGATATACACCTGACTATAGCCAAAAATATTATTGAGTAGTCTATAACTTAAAATAAAAATATAATCCTAAAATAGATATTCTGAAGCATAGAAGCTTACCACTTCAAGTCAACTCTCAATCAATCAATGATCACTAAGCAGGAGAAGTATAATTATGGCCAAATCCTACATCGCATGGGGATACAGCGTATAAAGATGGTTAGCAGGGTGAACTCTAGCATGTAACTCAAGGATAAAGATAAAATAATGTCATCAATTAAACCAACGGAAAAACCATATGTAAATAGATATATATACATTTTATACTAGGATAGGGAACAAGGTTTATCATGCACTTTAAAACCTTAATCTGGATACTATATCTTAGTCATTCTATAATAGTACCCACAGGCTAGATGGGCCCCATCTCTCACCTCCTATACTAAGGTGACTTAAGGACCTGTTCATATAATGATTTACTGGAAATTCAAACCTCTCAAATCATGAAATAATAATGAGGGGTACTCGAACCTCCTTGGTCACTTTGACCCCCACGTTACCAAATGCAGTTTCTAGTATCAATCATTCGAACCTCCACTTTCACAACTCATCTATACAGCCCTTATTAGTGCCCAATTAAAACATTTATCACACAATCCCATTAATGAACCACATTTCACCTTAAGGAATACATTGTTTATGTCGTCATATCAACTACACTTGTAAGGTAATAACAACATGGTAAAACAATTTTCCATTAACTTCGAAAAAAACTTTCTTTGTTTATTAATACAGAGTGAGGGGAAATTGACTCTCTTTGTACATTAAATTAGACCATTGTGTTTCAAATACCTCTTTATATCTTGCAGTAGCTCAAGACTAGTTCAATTTTACAAATTCCCACCTTTCTTATGACTCAAACTAATTTCAAAATATAGAATTGTGTTCATAACCACTTCAAAAGTCATAGGTATGGAGAAAATCACAATTTCCTTGTTCGTTCACCATACCTATGAACCTATATGTTCAAAACCATATTTTAATCAAGAATAATCATAATTAAACCATAGAAAAATATTGTTCAACAATAATCTTTATAAACCCACAACCCTTGTTTTCAAAACTAAAATAACTCCATATGAACAACAGTTTAATACATATATATTTAACAAATTAACAATGAGAAAAAAGTCACATGCCTAAAATAGTAAGATGTACGGAAAGAAATCACTCTCAAAGGCCCTAGGTGGTCAACCTCTTGAAAACCCTAAGTATTCTCGACCTTGAGGATTTGGGAGTATTTGAGGAGTTACTTTGATGTGTTTTTATGTGCTAATGACACCTTAAAGGGGTTATAAGACATAGGTTTCAAGTTGTGTAAGATAGGAAATATCTAGAATGCCCTAAAATTAAAAGTTGAGAAGGTCCCGCCTTTGACTACGGGTCAACCCTTAACTCGTAACCACTCCTTACGGCTTATTACCATGAGTCATAAATAAGGCAGTACCACCAAGTCACCATACATTGTTATCTTTACAACTCATTGGCACTACTCATAATAGGACCCTACGACTCATAAGGTCTAGTCGTAGTCAGCACAGAACCTAAATTCAGACTTACACTAGACACTCTATGATTACACCTAATAACTCATGACATATCTTTATGGCTCTTAGTGAGCCACCCATACATAGAGAAGAACAAGCCACAAACTTATGGATTTAGTTATGACTTGGTCCCTAGGACCTATAAAGACACCCTACGACTCGTAGGGTGAGTCACTATCATGATAGTAAGCTCAAAGCTCAAGAAATTTTTAAAGGACAAAAATTTAAGGTGTTTCACCAGGCAAGTTCTGGATTTCATACACATAGGGAATAAGGAAATGCCTCACACACATTGTACAGAGTCATATTTCTAGTCACTATCTATCCTATTTATGCAATTATTTTCCATAATTATTATAGCCTAAATTCTAACACCATTACCAAATTTACACAAGTATACACAATCACACCATTGTCAAAATTTTAGGTGGGGTATAATTTTCTCAAACAATTTCAACAATTTTAAGACAATCACTCAAAATCAAGTCAACTGGCTTAGGTACACATTTTCTTCCTAATTAAACATCATAAAACATCATAAAACAAAAAACACATACATTTAAACAAAACTATACAAGTTATTTCAGCATTCAAACTATAGCCATGAAAAGAAACATGGCAACAAAAACCACGACGGCTAAATAGTACACCCTCAACCCCAATTAAAAGCATATGCACATTCACCAATGTATATAAAAATATCAAATGAGGGATGAAAACATACATGGGTGCACAAGGTTCCAGCTCAAACTATGTCAGCATGGGGGCCTCAAAGCCCAGCGGAGGCTGGGACACACATAGTAACAGTGGCACCAACTGTGGTCGATGACTTAATGGTGTCTCTAGTAGCAGAGTTGTACTACCACTCAGGTTTGTAGTATCGACAAAATAAGATCTACCAATTTCAGCCGCCTTATGACTAGTAAATTTTTCACTTATTGATGCTTAAATTTGTGCGTACTACTATTATTTAAAGGTGTTAATGAGACAAATTTGTCATTTAAATGAACTAATTCCATGTTTTGCAGGCATACAGCTGATAAGAGGAAAATAAGTAAGTAAGATGAAAAGGGATCAAAAATGGAAGAGTTAGTGAAAAGCTAGAAAGACAGATGCAGGAAATGACCCTCGATTACCACCATTGTGGTTTGAGGGTTGTGATCGTGACCAACCCCAATTAGTCAAGGAATGTGATCATGATTAGCTCACCATGATCATAGGAGCTATGATTACGATCAATCATTTGCAATCACAAAAACACGGAAAATAACCTAGGGGCAAAAATATAATTTCCCAGAGTTGGTTCCAATTCTCTATAGGACAAAAAACCTTTCAATCCCCTATGGATATCTCTAACTAGAATTTGAAGTTCTTGATTTGTAAGACCCTACTAATTTGGCCAAGAGTATTATAGTTAATTTTCCAATTGAGTTTAGTTGTAATTGAAGTTACATTGGAGAATAATCGTGCTTGCTTCTTCAGTGGAAGCACTGACTGATCATTTTGGTATATTTCTTTCCTTAAAATTCATGAGTAGAAAAATATCTATCTTGAGATTATGTTGAAATAGGATGCAAATATGTGTGGGTTCTAATTATTAGTGTAGAATCTTGGTTATTGATGTTGGGTTTCATTAATACTTTCTTGTTGAGTGGGAATTTGTGGGTGAAAATCCCAAATTAGAACTCCTTAAAAAGCATATGATGGGTGTACCCACAAAAATGGTAAATGCAATAGCATTGAAGGGATGATGAAGAAGAGGCCAAGAGGCTTGATGAAGAAATTAGATACTTGGCCCCCTATAGCCCTCTTTCAAGGAAATTATGGGTTCCCAAAAATTCACCCACATTCCTCTTTTAAGGATGATGAGAGTCTTTAAGAGTTTGGGGTTTCCACCTAACAAACCCATTTTAGGTATTAGGGGTTTTCACCCAAAAATCCCAACTATTTCAACCAAACAATAGTGGAATACGTAATTAACAATGTAGAATTACACAGACACCTATTCACCCAAACACAATTACACCTTAGTTCAACATAATCCCAAGACTAGAAAATTTAGCTACTCATGAAATGAAAAAGAAGAAATATAAATAATTCATTCATGGCATCCATAACAAATGGAGGACAAGGAAAATCTTTACTTTACACTTCAATTTCACTAACTTCAACTTGAAATTTTAAGTGCAAAAATGTTTCCCCAAATTCTAGGGCTCACCAATTCTCAAATTTTTCAATCCTTTCTTATCAAAAGATCCATGCCCCTTAGAGTTGTCAACATGGGCCAAGCCCTTAGGCTGGCCTGACTTGGCTTGTAATTTGATAGAGTTGGTCTTTAATTTTTGTATCCCATTTAAGAACAGGGCTTTTTACCCCAGCCCTAAAAAGCCTTTAGCCCATGGGGCATGAGCAATGTGGGTTGGCCTAGCCCGTGGGCTAGCCTATTAGTTAAATACATGCAATTATTTAGGTTGCTTATTAGTATTTTTATTTGGTTTAAAGGATATCATGTCAAAAGTTATTTAATTTTGCCATTAGAAGTATTTCTTGGGGTGTTGGAGACTTGATTAACAAGTATTAATGCTATGTAATATTGTCTAGTAATATTTATGTTTATTAGAAAATATTATTTTTTAGAAAGTAGGGTGGTCTGTGAGGCTCATAGCCCCTCGAGTAATGGTATGGGCTTCGTATTTTTGGCCCATCATTTTGATGGGCCAACCCAGCTTGGTCCATCAAAATTAAAGCCCGTATGGGCTAGCCCGAATAGGCTGGGCCGACCCATATTGACAGCTCTAATGCCCCTCAAGAAATAAATATGTGTGCCTTATATAGGAAGTGAAATCAACTACATCAAATTATAAAACTGCCATCGGCCAAAATCCCGCTATGCTGCTATCACGACCATAATAGGATTAACATGATCACAGTGGATGACCAATCTTGTATGGCCGCGATCGTAGCCCTCAAACCACATTCACAGTAACTGATCTTGATCCGTATAGGGTCTTCAGTTCCTCTCCTTTCTATCTCTATTTATGTCAAATCCACATCTTTCTAGTTCATTACCTGTGTGCATGAAAAAATATGGAAATTAGTTCATTTATTAACAATCATGTCTCATTTATGCATTCAAATCATAATGGTGTGCAGAAATATTGGGAGCAAATGAGTGGTAAATTCACCACTCATCAACACCCCCAACTTAGCGCTTTGCTTGTCCTCAAGCAACACTACCTTTTACCATCAGACAATGCACGCGTATGCCCAAATTGTATGACCCAATGATCACAATGACTTAAACATGAGTACTACTATAAATAGCTCTTCAAACATGGGTAAAAATAATCTTCACGACACCCCTCAACATAAAAAATGATTTTCAAGGATGCAAAAGACTTCATAGAGCAACCATGTATCAATTACCAATACTCTAGAAGTGACTCACCTTTTTGACCGCAACTACATTATACTCCTTTTGCCTTAATTTTTGGGAGGTGACAAAATTAACCACCTCAACTTGTTTACATGCCTCCTCACAAGAAAGAAAATTCCACACACCAAGTTATCAAATGCACAACAAGGAATTTAAGTGTAAAACACACACACTCTCTATCTCTCTCATGAACTTTTGATGCTAACAAGTACCATTCCATAGGCTTTCCCCTATTTTCAATCGCCATACAATGAATACACTTGGTTGGAGATATCAAAGGGATTTTTGAGCTTGTAACGCAGGTTGGGGGTAGGGTAGGATATCATTTAGGAACAACATGGCTATACCCTCCATGAACATCTACATCACACTATTCTATCCAAATTTTGAATATGGGCCACTTCTTTTTTTATTCACTTTTTACACATGTGCCTACTTTAGTTTCCTTGGTTCACTCATTTTCTTTTTATTTCTTTTTCTTGTACCATTTGTGCTTATCTTTCCTTTGTTGGATCCTTTCTTTTTCTTATTCATTTGTTCTCAATGTTTAAGACCATAGGCACTCACTTACAACTTCATGGCTCAAAGTTACCTCTTCAAATCTTCACCACCCCCAACTTAGGGTTTTAGCCTAAAGTTGCAAGTTTAAGTTCAAGGAGGGTAGGGCTCAAAAGAGCGATAAGAATTAAAAGGCTCTCGTCTTACAATATGTTCACCAAAGAAAGGTATAAATGCTGAAAGTGGGTAAATAGGGACAATATATATGCAAAGGTGGGCTTTTTAGGCTAAAGTAGATTTCCAATGTCGCAAAGGTGGCCTAAGATCATCTCACCAACCAAGTATAAAAAAATTAGCCTTAAGAGACTAATATGGAAAGTTCTATATGGTACAAGTACACATGAGATCTGGATAAATGAGCTCACCACACATGGCAAGCTCGCCAAGGAGGATCAATTGCCCCTTCCGATAGAGACAATACTAGAGTATCTACCAATTATCAAAAGCCAAAATATTTGGAGTCACAAAAATATAAAAAGTCTTGTTACAAGGACGCTCACGTCCATGCCCTTTATTTGTGAAAAACTTGGATGGAGAAGGTGTTTTCTTTTTCATTTGTACTACATACAATTTTCTAACTATGGCACTAGCCCAAGCCTTTGTCTTGTATTTTGGATTTCATACGGGCAAACCATGGCTACTTAGACTTTACCATAGGTATAACTGTGATCCCAAATTTAAAATGCCACAGATACACAGATTTTCTTTGCATTTATGACCTCGATGCTATGGGTACTCAACTTCCCCTGTATTCATGGCTCAAAACACATTCAGGATTATTTTTCTTTAAGAATGCCGTCACTCAGTCTATCATAGGTAAGGGCACGTCGAAACAAATAAAACAAAGGTAGTTTTACACAAACCCACACCCCCAACTTAGGAACCTTATGTTCCCTCACTTCAGCATATATAAGAATTATAGGGGTTAGAAAGGACTCACTTATGAAGCAAACAGAATGCCCCTTGGATGCTATGATCAAGGCAGAATGTCCTGCGATCGTAGCCCTCCGACCGGGATCACGATAACTGAGGCCAACATCCCCTGTTTTTTCTCTATTTTGATTTTGATACATAGCTGCCATTTTCCAGCTCTATTTTTTCCCTATTTTTTGGGGAATTAAGATTACGTTAAAAAACCTACAAAATATTGAAACAACAATAAATAATTGAAGGATGGGTTGCCACTTATCAAGCGCCTAATTTAATATCACGGTACGACTTTTCTTTTTAACCACGTAGCATCTTGAAAGTGAACAAACTCCACCTTAGCCACCACGGGACCTTTCACATTGTAGTGCTTCACCCTTTGGCCATTTACCAAAAACTTCTTTTTTTCATGATCTTCCAATGCAACGGCACCATTAGGGTAAAGTTAGAAATCACAAATGGCCCTGACCATTTAGAAAGAATCTTCCCCACAAAGAGTTTTAAACAAGAATTATAAAGGAGTACATTCTCGCCGACAAGGAATTTCCATCTTAATATTCGAGCATCATGCCATTTCTTCATTTTCTCCTTATACAATGTGGAACTCTCATAAGCCTTGAGTCAAAAATCTTCCAACTCGTGGAGTCTTGTTACCCTAGCTTCGAAGGCTTCTCCCCAATTTATGTTCAACCTCTTAAAAGCCCAAACGGCTTTATGTTTGAGCTCAACAGAAAAATTATATGCCTTTCCAAACACCAATTAGTGGGGGGACATTCCAATTGGGGTTTTTTAGGCCGTTTTATAAGTCTAAATCACCTTATCAAGCAACCTAGCCTAATTGGCTCAGCCTATATTCAGCGTCTTCTCAAGTATTGCTTTTATTTCTTGATTTGAAAGTTCACCTTGGCCACTCGTTTGGGGGTGATATGGGGTATCCACCAAGTTTTTAACCCTATAATTGTCAAGAACGGCCCTGAATACCCAATTATAAAAAGGTGAGCCTCTGTTACTAATGATAGAACGAGGTGTTCCAAACATTATAAAGATGTATTTCTTCAAAATTAAGGTAACACTTTTGCTCTCATTATTTGGAAATGACACAGCTTCCACCTATTTAGAAACATAATCAACTGCCACCAATATGTATTTGTTTCTGAATGAGCTCACAAACGGGCCCATAAAGTAAATTCCCCACACATTAAAGAGTTCAACTTTGAGGTTTGGTTTGAGAGGCATTTCATGTCTTCTTGAAACACCACCTTGAATTTGACATTGGTGACATAATTTTACCCACTCAATGGCATCCCTATGCATGAAAGGACAATAATACCACATTGAAGGATTTTAGCGGTGGTCCGAATTCCCCCATAGTGACCACCGTAAGGTGAGGAGTGGTAAGCTTCAAGGATATCATTCATCTCAACCTCCATAATGCATTGCCTAATCACACCATCTACACACTCTAGAAATAAGAATAGTGCATCCCAAAAATATCTTTTCGTATCAAATAAGAACCGCTTCTTTTAATGGTATCTAATCTCCTCGGGAAGTACACCACTTGCGATATAGTTGGCATAGTCGGCATACCAAGGTACTCTTTTTCCTGCAAAAGACATGAGTACTTTGTCGGGAAAAGCATCATCAATTTAAATTTCTCCATGCCTTTCATGGTTACCTTAAAGACACAAGAGATGGTCAGCCACTTGGTTTTCCCACCCCTTTCGATCCTTTACCTCTAAGTTGAATTCTTACAAGAGTAAAATCCATGTAATTAGGAGCCTTTTCTCTTCCTTATTTTCCATGAGGTACTTCATGGTGGCATGATCTGTGTGCACTACTACTTTCATACTTAACAAGTAGGCGCAAAATTTTTTAAAAGCATACACAACCGCTAACAACTCTTGTTCGGTAATAGTGTAGTTGTGCTGAGCCTCATTCAAGGTATTCCTCACATAATAGATAGGATAAAAGAGTTTCTCCTTCCATTTACCTAACACCGCACCCAATGTAATCCCACTTACATCACATATTAATTTAAAGAGAATGACTAATCTGGGGCCACAATAATAAGGGATGTAATAATCAATGCCTTAAAATGCTTAAAGGAATTTAAGAATGCCTTATAAAAGTTGAATTTTATCTTTTCTCAAGGATTTTTCACATTAGATGAGCTATTTTATAGAAATCCTTGATAAAACGATGATAAAACCCGGCATGTCGAAGAAAACTCTGAACACCCTTTATGAAAATAGGGGGTGGTAACTTTGCAATTACCTATACCTTCACTTGACCGACTTGTATGCCTTTCCCTAAACTTTGGGGCCCATGAAAATACCTTCCTTGGGCATGAAATGTCATTTGTTCAAATTTAGGACAAGGTTAGTTTCTGCATATCTCTCAAGCACCTTGCTTAGATACTCAAGACATAAGTCGAATGAGTTCCCAGCACCAAGAAATAATCCATAAGGACCTCCATTGAGTCTTCATCCATATCCACAAATATTGACAACATACAACATTGAAACATTGCCGAAGCATTGCATAACCTAAAGGGCATTCACTTGAATGCAAATGTCCCATATGGGCAAGTAAAAGTCGTCTTCTCTTAGTCCTCTAGAGCGATGCATATTTGATTGTACCCATAATAACCATCTAAGAAGCAATACTATCCTCGACCAGCCAACCTATCCAACATTTGGCCAAAAAAAAGGAATCGAACAATGGTATTTTTTGGTCCATGAGTTCAACTTCCAATAATCTATGCATACCCGCCACCCGGTGACCAATAGGATAGTGATAAGATCATTATTTTAATTCTCAACTTCCGTAATGCCACCTTTCTTGAGGGCACATTATGCTGGACTCACCTAAGTGCTATTTGATATAGGATAGATTACTCCCGCATCAAGCCATTTTATGATCTCTTTCTTCCCTACTTCTTGTATGGGTTGATTTATCCTCCTTTGATGTTCCATACTTGGTTCATGATCTTGCTCTAGCTTGATTTTGTGGGAAAAAATATTATGGCTATCCCTATGATATTCGCAATTGTCTATCCAATGGCACTAATAAACCTTTTCACCACCAATTTCAAAGCTTCCACTTGACAGGGATCAAGGTCACTTGCAATGATGGTGGGTAAAGTATCTCTGTCCCCCAAGAGCATACGTTTAAGATGGGGTGGC
Organism: Capsicum annuum; assembly: GCF_002878395.1. Lineage (NCBI taxonomy): Eukaryota > Viridiplantae > Streptophyta > Magnoliopsida > Solanales > Solanaceae > Capsicum > Capsicum annuum. The sequence continues at coordinate 114,755,119 of NC_061122.1, read as the reverse complement.
AAAGGCTTTAATTTAATTGTTGATGGCTCGAGAATGGATGGTTTTGCAGATGGGCTCTCATGATTTTTAAGATCAAGGTTCAACTTTACTGGGTTCTTGGTATAGGATCCAAGTCCCATTAAAAATGTAACCACCTCATCAAATTCTTCCACCTCTTTCCTTTTACAATTCCATAACATTCCTACAAAAGGATCATCCAACAAACTCACTTTAACATGATTTGTCACCTCCCCATTAATGACATCAATGATCGAGATCACTTGTAAGTCCATCATTTTCTTCATGGACTTAAATACATTGAAGGACACCTTATTATAAAACCAAAACTTTATCTCACCAGATTCCACATTCACCAAGGCCTTCCCGGTAGCTAATAATGGCCTCCCAAGAATTATAGAAATTTTAATAGCCATTGCACAATCCAAGATCACAAAATCAGCTAAAAAGATGAACCAATCAACTTTGATTAGAAAATCATGAAGAACTTTAATTGGCTTCTTGATGGACCGGTCAGCCATGATCAATTCCATCATAGTAGGTTGCGGCTTTGTCAATTTGAGCTTGTGGAATATTGCATATGGCATTAGGTTTACACTTGCTCTAAGGTCACACAACGCATTCGGAAACCTGAACAATCCGATGGTGCATGGAATTATAAAAGCACCAGGGTTGTTCTTCTTTTTTGACAATGTGCTTGACATGATAGCACTACAATGATGTGTTATTTCTATTGTGTCATCTTCCACAAGTCGCTTCTTAGATATCAGATCCTTCATAAATTTAGCATACTTCGGCATATCTTGTAAAGCCTTAACTAGGGGAATAGTTATGAATAGTTTACTAAATTCATCAAAGAGTTTGTTGAACTTTGCATTTTCTCCCTTTGGTGAGAACCCTTAAAGAAATAAGGGAGGAATATTGCTTGATGGCATGGAGACAATTCGGAGCTCATTTATCTTTACTTTTCAAACACAACCCTACTTGGTTTTGGCTCATCATTCTTTTACCTCTTTCTCCTTGCCTTTGTTTTCTCATCCTCTTATTTTCCATTACAATTCTCAAGCTCCATTCTAATTTCGATACCTTTTCAATCTTAAGTGCCAATAGTATTTACTACCTGTCCACTTGGTATTTCTTTATTTTACTTCTCCATGAAATACACCGATATTTGATTTAACCTTGCCTCTATTTGTTAGATGGCGGTTGAGTGGGACTCAACTATTTGGTGAAGCATGGAGAAATCACTTCGTATTTCTTGCACCATTTTGTCAGTCCCCTCAACACAGATCAATATCTAAGAAAAAATTTCTTCATTGATGCACCTTTTCTTTCCACATTGTGTCATGCTTTGACTTTCATGGTTTCAGCCTTTATTATCGACTTGTTGTTGAGAGGTAAGGTGGAAACCCTCTGTATATTTAGGAAACACACTCAATTTCACATTAACCTTCTCTTTCTCTACACTTTTACATGGTTTAACCTCTATTGGAATTATCACACTTACACTTTCAATTGGGGCTCCCAACATATGATTCGTAGTAGCTCAAGGTGTGACATTACCTTGATCATGTTTGCATCTTTTTTTTCTTGACCTTTTCCATCTTAGCACATAAAAGATGATGAGGGATCCCCCATGGCCACCTTGGCATCCATAATGTTCCATTCCTTAGACAAACTCGCTACTTTATCCAACACCTTTGATTCAACCCCATATGATGATTTAATGAGCGATGAACCGGATGCATTATATCTATCACTTTTTTGAGTCTTTCAATGCCCTATAGAAGATTTGGAGAAGCATCTTATCTGACATCTCATGGTAAGGACATTTCAAGAGCTTCTCTTTGAATCTTCCCCAAGCTCCATACCATGGTTCTTCATAGAGTTGATGAAAATTAATGATTTCATTTCGCAATTATAACATCTTTGAAGGTAGGAAGTATTGACATAAGAAATCCTCTGTAATACTTATCCACGAGGTGATAGAACCGGCAGGCAAAGATCTTAGCCATAGCACCACCTTTGCCTTTAAAGAGAATGGGAAAAGGCGTAATCGGATGGACCCTTGGGATATGTGTTCTATATTAAAGGGTGCACAAACTTCAACAAAATTATTTAAGAGAAAATTTGGGTCCTCATGTGCTTGACCCCCAAAAATTCCCTTCAAATGAAGCAATTGAAGCATCACGCTTGTAACATAAAATACCTTGTTTCCCTCATTGAGGGGAATGCTGATGGCACTTTCATGCTTTTTGGTGCCAATATAATCCAAGCTATCTTGACTCACGATTATTCAAGAAAGATAGTGATAACCTAATCAAAAATCAAAAGCAACAAGGAAATTTAATCAAAATCACAACGAGCATACCCAAAGTAACATTAATAATATGCTAGTGAAATCTAGATTTCACACCCTCCCCTCCCCACCCCCCACCCCCCGAAAATGGTACCATTTTGATAACGCTCACCTATACCAAGCAATTTGGTAGAGGACGGTTGATGTCAATAGCTCAACTTTTGTTGAGGTTGAATCCACGAGGAGCAAAATTTAGATGTCGAACTTACTAAATAGATACACAAAGTGTACACAACATAAAACACATAATGTAAAGTGTGGGGGAGTTTGTTTTGAACAAAATCTTATCGTTATCAACTCAAACAACATACTAAGATATCTCTTTTTGTTTGATAATTCAAATTTGGAGGGGTCTTGGGATTATGTCTAACTAAGGGAAAGGTGTGCATGGGGTCATGATGGTTTTGTACAATTCCTAATTATTGATGACATGGTAGGCTAGGTTAAGAGTCCTTGAGGCTAATTGGTCAACAAGGCCTCAAGAATGTCACTCCTTGACTCTTTCTAGTACCTAACGAGTGTATTAGTAAAAGCCACCCAAAACCTCATTTAGGCATCCCAATTTCTAGAAAAATACACATGACAAACCTACTCTCCATATACCCTTATTTCTAAGATGGAAAATAAAGTAAGCTATATTCACAATTGTCCACTAATGCTTTGGCCCCCTATAGCCCTCTTCAAGGAAGTTATGGGTTCCCAAAGATTCACCCACATCCCTCTTTCAAGGATGATGAGAGTTTTCAAGAGTTTGGGGTTCTCACTCGACAAACCTATTTTAGGTATTTGGGGTTTTCACCCACAAAATATCAACTATTTCAACCAAACAATAGTGGAATCCATAATCAACAACTAAGAATTACACAAACACATATTCACCCAAACACAATTGCACCTTAGTTCAACATAATCTAAAGACTAGAGAATTTAGATACTCATGAAATGAAAGAGAGGAAATATACTAAACAATTCATTCATGGAAACCATAACAAATGGAGGAAAAGGAAAATATTCACTTTACACTTCAATTCCACCGACTTCAACTTGAAATTTTAAGTGCAAAAATGTTTCCCCAAATTCTAGGGTTCACCAACTCTCAAATTTTCAATTCTTTCTTATCCAAAGATCCATAATAGGATCAACGCAACCGCAGAGGATGACCAACCTTGATTGGCTGTGATTGTGACCCTCAGACCACGTTTGCGGTAACTGATCCTAATCCGTCCAGTGTCTTCATCTATGCACTTTTATTTTTCTTTCAATCTCTATCTAGCCCAAATCCACATCTTTTTATTTCATCACCTGTGTGCATGAAAGAATGTGGAAATTAGCTCATTTAATCAAAATCATGTATTATTTATGCATTCAATTCATAATGGTGTGAACAAATATTGGGAGCAAATGAGTGGTAAATTCAACAATCATCAACGTTTTTGGGGAAGTCCTGAATACTCAAATTTGTTCAAAATGATATTAATAGATTGTGCACACCAAGTGTTCAATTAGATGCCCAAACAGGGTTCTTAATCATTTTATCATGTTTTAAGGGCGTAATTGAACATCAAGGGCATAAGTTTGATGTTCATAATGTAAAATATATTTGATGTGGAACACAATTTTGCATTGAGATTGGAATTTTTATATATTGAAAATTTTGGTTTGATAGAGCCTAAGTTATTGGGATTGAGATCACAGGATCACGATTACATTGACGCAGTTTCGGTCACAGAATTGTGATCGCATTAGTGAAATTACGGCCTAGTGGCCCACGATCGCGACATGTGAAGTTGTTTTTTGTCTTGGAACAAAAACTTCTCAAGTTCGTTTCTTGTACAAAAATTGCTGAGGCACCATCCCATTAACTTAAATAAATAACCTAGCAATGTTTACTCATGGAAATGTTGATAATTAATGTTGTTGTGTTATTTTCAGGTTTTCAAGGTTACACAATGGAAGATTAGAACCAAACCCGGTTCATGGAACCGAGAGACAAAACTTGTACTATGCCAACCTCCCTAAGATGAAGATGTTTTCTCAGAGGGGCATATGCTTGGATAAGGTATCGGAGAAGCTCCCGGCATTTCATGAAGACCTAAATCCATAGGGTGGAGGTATTTTCCTGACTCTATGTTGGGTAAATGAACATTAGGTGAGGCAATTCTATGTTACCTCAGCATAATGTCCTTCTATGAACCAGTTGTGAGGATCTGGGAGAAGAATCTTCATTTTTGGGCAGAACAGATTAACGAGCTATATAGGATAATGGATGAGGATATGGGGCATTTCAAGGCAAAGGTATGTTAACCAAGGAGTTGGGTGGCTGAAAATTGTGTCTTAGTAAGGAGGTTCCTTGGGCTACCACAAAGATGGGGATATCGCTTAATGACTTCACAATTGAGGAAAGGATATGGTTAGCAATTATTTGAAGTCGGGTATCCCTATGCACACACGTGACCTACATTACAGATTTGTGATTCCAAATAGTTGCTTGTATATTACACAATATTCCTTTGAATGTTGAACGAATAGTGATTTAGACATGAGGCATTTCAAGAACTGAGGTGGCTCTCTCCTCTTTTTCCCTTTTTTTATCACAGAGCTTTGTAGGAGAGCTAGGGTGAGGAGTACCTCGAAGATACTTGGGTGCACCCAAACTCCAACTGAGCTAAATCATGGTATAAATATGATAAAATAAAAGATAACATAACTAAGTCAAGAAGAAAGGCAATCCACTTCAACACCGTTGTACACAATTTAATAAATAAGTTGGAATAATAGCATATAGAGAAAGCAATTATGACTACAAAATTAGCCCCCATAAGCCAATAAGTGTAGAAAAGTGACTAACCCAACGCAGGCCCCCATAAGCCTGGAGGGTACAATCAAGTAAAGCAGAACCCAAACTACCATCATCTACCAATTCCTATGATAAGACTAGAATCCATCCATGTCATGCCTCATTATCACCATTTTCTCGCTTTTAGGCTTTGCTAGAATCCCTATTCTCAATATTACACCCCAAAGTCCTTAATGTCATATCATCAATATCATAGTAAATTTCTTAGACTCAAACTGATAAGCATGTTATAAATAACATAACCATTCTCTGGACTCGAACAGGTTATATATATGTGTGTGTGTGTATGTATTGTATATTTGTGTATGTGTATATGTGTGTGTATGTGACCAATGCCATAATCATCTTCGATACTTGAACTAGGTACATATATTATCAATATCTAGACTCGAACCAGTAATTATATCATCATTATCACAACCAATAGCATGATCACTAGCATAATCAATACCATAATCACTAGCTTAATCAATAGCATAATAAGTAGCATAATCTCTAGCATAATCTATAAGCATCAACTCTCAATGCCAACCCATCATAACCATCAAATGCTAAAGTTTCTCAATATTACCTCAATAAGCATTATCATGGCGTACAACAAGCATATAAATGTTTTCAATAGCTAACACAAATCTTGGCCTAAGTTCGGTCAAAGGGCCTATTTCTAAATCACTGAAATCCATTACAAGGTAAATTCTACCCCGAACTAGGCTAAGGTGCCTAAATTTACTCCTAGGTGTTAACTAAGCTACAATCAACCCTAAGGTAGAGGTTTTACCTAAAACATAAGCAACTAAGCTAGTTATGCCTAAATTACGATTTTTGAATAGCCTAAATGATCCATCTAACCTAAGTTTTGTAATCATCACATCAACACCTAGGACCCATCCCAAATCCAACACAATATCATAAACATACTATGAACTACCTAAATCTATAAGGAGGGTCAAAGGTAGCCTACCTGAACGCCGAAGAAAGCTTGAAGAATCTACTAAATCACAAACTTTCCCTTCTGAGAAGCTTTCTCAAGGTGCCACACTGTCAAAATTGCAATCTACTCATCCAAATGGAACTAATGATAGCCATATTATACTATTGTGCTTCGGGTCCAAAATCATGCAAAATGCCATATGGTAATGGAAATTGCATTTTAAAAGACAACCCAACATTCCACATTGCTCAAGGTCTAATTATACTAAAAATGGGTGAAATCCAAGATACATTGGTGCTTTAAATAAAGTCACCAAGTTTTAGGGATTTTAGAAAAGAAAAGGGGATATCAACTATGGAAATGAAGAAATCTTACCTCAAACTTGAATGAGAATCACAAAATAATTGTTATCCAAGCTCCACAAATCACCCATAAGCCCTAACTAAAAGATTTCTCAATATATAAGGTTTAACGCTCTTTGAAATGGATGAATAAGGGTGAAAATGGGCCAAAAATGGGATATTTATACTCGTCCCAGATGCTCAGGAGTCGCTATCGTGACCCAACTATAAAGATCGCGACATATGGTGGCTTCCAGGTGAGTCGCTTTCGCGACATAATGCACTGCTATTGCGACATATGGTGCCCTTCCAAGGATATCATGATAGCTACCCATGGCTCCTTAATAGCGAGTGCACTAGCATAGCTAAGACTTAGAAATTTCCAAGTAACCCCATGGGATTCATCTGTACTCCCATAAACGTGAACATACTATGCTACCGTATCAATTTCGATGTTTCAAACTCAATAGCGCAATTAAAATTTTCATTCATGGTTGTTTTGACTAAAAGTGGGTCCCACAACCATATTCTATTTTCTTAACTTGCCAACCAATAGATCAAAATGAGCTCAGGTACCTGGGGACCCAAACCAAAGGTCCATCTAGCCTGAAATCGACATTCTGGAGCTATTGGAATAGTCAAATTGGCATATGAGGTTGTTTGACTAAGTTTTTGCTTGTGGCCTTTTGGAACCAGTGAAGACTTTAAAACATGGAATTGGATCTATAAACCAAACAAATAGCTCGATAAATGAACTATCATTCCCAGCAAGTCATAAATGACTTGGGAAGTTATGGAAAATCTATAACAGTAAAAATAAGTAAAAATATGGAAAATAATTAGAAAGGTCATTACAACCACTGCCAACTCCAAATCATGAGTAGGATACTTATGTTCGTGCACCTTCATCTTCCTCTATGCATAAGATAGAACTCGACCCTGCTGTATAAAAAAATCAAATTGATACCAAAAGCAACACAATATATGGTGAATCCCTCACCCTCGACAAAAAGATAAAAAATAGAACATGAAGTAAGAAATCCTTTGAGCATCCTAAAGCTTGACTTACACTCCATAGACTATTAGAAAGGAACCTTTTTTTGAGTCAATCTAGTCATCAGTGACATAATAGTGGTGAATCACTCAACGAATCATCTATAGTAACCGGCCAAACATATGAAATAATGAACCTCAGATGGAGAAGTTGTCTTGGCCCAATCACGAATAGTCTCAATATTTATCGGGTCTACCATAATCTCATTCTTGGACACACATACCTAAGAAATGTCACTTGCTCAATCCAGAACTCACACTTAGAGAATTTGGCACAAATCTTATGATCTCTTAAAGTATGGAGTACAATCATTAAATTTTGCATGTGCTCCTTCTTACTCCTCGAATACACAGTGATGTCATCTCTAAACACAATAACAAAAAAATCCAAACAAGGCCTGAATATGAAATTCATCAATTCCATAAATATGGTTGGGCCATTGGTCAACCCAAAAGACATCACGAGAAACTCATAATGATCATAACAGGTCCTAAAGGCTATCTTTGGGATATCCTCATCTTGAATCCTCAACTGATGGTAATCGAATCTCAAGTTAATCTTAGAGAACTATGTTGCACCCTTAAACTGGTCAAGTAAATCATTAATGGGAGTCATAGGATATCGATTCCTCACCATCACCTTATTAAGCTGCCAGTAATAAATACATATATTCATGGAACCATCATTCACCTTCACGGACAAGATAGGAGCTCCCAAAGGAGACATACTTTGTCTAATAAAACTTTTACGTAAAAGATCCTAAAGCTAAGAATTTAGCTCCTTAAGCTCGATAGGATCCATATGATAAGGTTCCATAGGGTGCCTGACTCGAGATCCATAAAAAACTCAATGTCACACTCAGAAGGAAGACCGGATAGATCGATAGGGAAAACATCAAAAGATTTATGAACTACAGGAACAGAGTAAAGCAATGGAATCTCTACACTAACATCATCAATATAAGAGAGATAAGACTTACAACCCCTTAAAATAGTTTCCTAGACCAAATGTAAGAAACAATCCCGTCACCTCACAACTCATAACTCTCTGCAACACAACAGGCCTATGTCATGGATGGATAAGGTAACAGTCTTGGAAAAATAATCTAAGACTGCATTATAGTGGGTTTACTAGTTCATCCCAAAATCAGATTAAAATCTACCATATCTAACACAGTAAGATTAGCTTGACTATAAAACTCTCAAACAATCACAATACATGATCTATAAATCTAATCCACTCCTAAAGAACCACCCACTGGAGTAGATACATATAACAATGTAGATAATGAATCCCAAGATAACTCTAACTGTATGGCATTATAGGAAGACACATAATAATAAGTGGATCTTGTTTAAAATAAAGTAAAAGCCAATTGATGGCACACCAAGATCATACCTATGATAACAGCATCTGAAGACTCAACCTTTTTTCTAGCGGGTATGAAATATAACTAACCATGCCGGCCATCTAGCTAGGCTTCTGACTGATCTCTTATCCTACCTTTCTTAGAACCTTCACAAGCACCCTAGGATCCATCCTGATAACAATACATACCACCTCTAGATGGGCGCAGAACTGCCCAAAATGGTGGAAGACTCTGAGCTAAAGGAACCATCACTCTACAACTAGGGCACTTTCGTGACAAATGGCCAAAATCTCCACAGCCATAACATGCCCCAGGTGTTTCACTAAAACCAAAAAATCTAGCTGGTCTAAAATAACCACCATAGATAGAATAATAAGAACATAAACCCCTCAGAGGTGGACCACTATTTAGGCCAGGATGATTATCATAACTAGGTTGGTCTACATCTATAATCTAAAGTGTAGAATGAATGGGCCTACTAGATGACCATGATGTTAATACGGTTGATGTGGAGGGTACCTACCCTAAGAATCACTTTCTATAATTTATAAGCCACTACGACTCTTAATTAAACTACCCTAATATCACAGCCTCTTATAGCTTTCCCTTGGTACTCGCAGTGCATCTCCTACATAACCTAAGCTTGATCAAAAACCTTACCAAAAGACCTACCCATAACAACCAAACTTTGCGTAGACATGCAAAGTAGGAGTTTCAATCCCCAAAAAAAAGAACTAAAATCTTGCATACTCAGTAGTCAGAATAAAAGTAGTATGCCTAGCCAACTTAAGAAATTGAGCCTTATACTCTACAAAAGTCATTCAGTCCTACTCCAACCTTGAGAAATGATCTCTCAAACGATCCTTATGACTGGGAGGCATATAGTTCTCCAAAAAGATCTTGGAGAATTGAGTCCACGTCAATGGTGGAGATCCAGCTGGCCTAGAATCAAGATGACCTCTCTACCAATGTCGAGCTGCCAAGTCAAATTAAAAAGTAGTGTAATCCACACCACAGGTCTCAATTAGGCATAAATTATAGATTATATCTGCTTAAGTATCCTCGTTTGGTAAAACAAAAAACCTAGGCAGATCCAATCTCAAGAATCTACCCGTTATCTTCTACTCATCAATAGACATGGCAGGTTAGGAAACTATAGGTTGAGTAACCACCGATGCAGGAAGGACCTCAACTCTAGGAGCCGCAGTTATAGTTTGTCCCTCACCTTAGTACCACTCAAATTCATATATTGTACCCAATTAAATGGTTCACCACAAACAAATCCTAAGAGATAAACCAATGCATGCCTAAGTATTAAAGAAAAAATAATCCCTGATGGATCCTGGGCTAGTCCCTGGCCCACGGATGGTAGGGGCAGAATAATATCTGGGTTAGAAGCAGGAATAGAGTTTGGTGAAAGCCCTCAATCCTTGTTCCTGGATGGGGATACAATTATATATTGTTCAAAACCTCTAGGTCATCCACGAACAGCGATAGAATCCCTAGTCACAGACTCGTGGTCCTCATCTCTTGTAGAGGTAGCACATGTCCTAGCTATCTATGAAAGAGTGAAACCAAAAAAAATCCTTAGAAACCAACTAAGACTCTTAGCACGAATTGAGTGAAAAAAGTGAATAACTCTTAAGAATGACCTATAGCCTCACGAAGATAAAAAATAAATGTCATTATTTCGATCCATAAGACTTTAATAAACATATGCTCTTGCACCAATAAGACTGGTGATCCTGGCTCTAATACCAATATTTCATGACTTGATTTATGAGTCATGATGAAACCTACTCTATCCCTCTGATAGGTCAGGCAAACCTTACCCCAAAGAGATAAGCATAGGCTAATTTGGTAGAAAATGGTCAAAAAGCCAAAAATTAACATGTAAAGACTAACAGTAATAGTTTAAGAAACAATAATGGTTTGAAAGATAGATAATGTAGAAATAACATCCAACGACCTAGTAATATTGGTATAAGAGCCACTAGCAAAAAGGAAAATAAGTATTGTATAGTCAATATACATCAATCTTAAATAGTGAAAGACTAGACACAAATAGTAGACGGAAAGAGAGAAACTCTGACTCTAATAGATCACATTGTCTCTTAACTCAACTCAGTACAATCATCACATCAGCGGCAACCACTAATACTCAAGTCCGCATTAAAAAAGTATAGAAGTGTATTGTGTGTACTAAAACCACGGATGCTTGATATTCATCATCAATCAACTAAGCTAAACAATGATATAATTATGATATATATGAAAGAAAATAAACTAAGTCAGGGTAAAAGAGTAAACCATGAAATAAGCTCCAAAATTTGTAAATAAATAACCAAAATAGATATATAGTGAATAAAAATAAATAACCCAATGTGGGCCCCCATAAGCCTTGAGGGTGCAATCAGAGCAAAGTAAATAACCAAAGTTTTATAAATCTACCAAATATCAAGCCATAACCATGAATCCCCTCATACCGTAGCATACCATAAATAACCACTCAATGTTAGACTCAAACCAAAACTCATATCATTATCATAATTATTTCTAGGGTCTAAATTAAAACTCATGTTAACAATATCATTATCAGTGGTCGGACTTGAACTGAAACTCAGTATCAATAAACCACCAGACTTAGTCCAAAACTAGCACTAACTCCCAAGTACCAATATACCCTAAACATCAATAATATAGTATCTTTAACTCTAAAATAAGAAATTTAAAGATGTGATATGCCTAGTACATCTATAAGGAGCTAACAAGAACCTTGACCTAAGGTGGGTCGGGGGCCCACTTCTAATCTCCAAAATTCATTCTAAGGCAATTCTATCATAGACTAGGCTAACGTAACTAATTTACTTTTTGATGTTAAATAATCCACAAATAGCCCCAAGATACCAATTTTACCTTAAACATTAATAACTAAGTCAATTATACCTTATTTACGATTCTCAAATAGTCTAAACAATCCAAATAATACTAATTATACCAATCATATCTCTAAGGCCTAATTCCCATCCCATATATATCATAATATCATAAATATACTATGAATTGGCTCAATCTATGAGGAAGGTAAACCTAGCCTACCTGCATGCCAAAGAAAAGCTTGAAGAATCTGCTAACCCCTTTCAAGAATCTTCCACAAGATATCATGCTATCAAAATCATAATCTACTAATCTAATGAGAACAATGATGCCTATATTATACTCTTGTACTTTGGATCCAAAATCATGTAAGAATTTCATGTGGAGCCCCCTTGGAAAATTGGACTTTTAAAACTAACAACCTGTTCCTCTATGCTCAAGGAACATTTTCCCTCAAGAATGAGTGAATTTTAATATCAAATTATCCTATAATCAACCCACCAATATTCTAGGATGTTTATAAAATTATGAGAAATTAACCATGTAATTGATGAAAACTTACCAAGAATTCAAAGAAGAAATGCGTTATTCGAACTTACAAATATCCAAAATCACCCGCTAATTCTTCTCCCAAATTGTCACACCTTTTTAGAGTTCTAATCTCTTGAAAATAGGAGAAAAATGGGATAAAATAGTCGAAGTAGGGATTTATAAGTACCAGGTGTCGCTTAAGTGGACACTGGGTCACTTAAGTTGTCCTTTCTTAAGAGACCAAGTCTCGCTTTAGCGATATAGGTGACTTCTGCACATATCGCTTAAGCAGTGTTTTGTCGCTTATGCAGTTACTGCTTAAGAGACAAAGCCATCACTTAAGCAACACTAGTTGAGTAAGCCAGACCATTTTAGCATCCTTCGCTTAAGCGAACCTATTGGCGCTTAAGTGAATGCACCAACACCAGCACCAACTGAGGATTTAAAAATTTTTAGGTCTCCACCGACCCCTCAGGATTCATCTAGAATCCCTTTTACATAAATTAACTATGCTACCTTAGAAAATTTGATGTTTTTGACTCAATTGCGGAGTCAAAATTTCTATCCAAAGTCATTTCAATGAAAAGTGGGTCCCACACCTAGGTGACACTATTCTTAAGTATTGGCTGATAGCCCAAAATAAGTCTGAAAGCCTTGGGACCCGAACCAAAGGTCCATCTAGCCTAAAATCAGTGTTCCGGAGTTGATGAAATTGTTAAAATTAACATGTATGGTCATTTGACTAATTTATCGACCGATACAAATATTAATAAATAAAGACTTCAAAAAAGAAAATTATATCTCAAAACGAAACAAACTTTTATCTCCAGCAAGTCATAAATGAATTAGGACAGCTATAGGAAATCTCTAAATAAAAAAAATAAGCAGAAATGCAGAAAATGACCCGGAGGATCATTATAGTTTTGATGATATAATTCAATAAAAATAAAAAAATTAAGGATTTGGATATTACGCAAGCTCTAATGGTGATAAAAACCCTAAAATTTCCTAGATTCTAAAGCTCAAAGTCCAGGAATGGTGAAAATTACAAAATAGGGCTTATATACAACGGTTGCCACTTAAGTGGCTACATGTATACTAAAGTTATACCCGGTCTCATATGTGATGCCAGGATACTAAAGCATCTATTGCTTAAGAGGTCTTAGACAAATAAAGTGACTATATCTTAAGCGGTCCTTGGATTCTTAAGCAACTGCACCCGATATCAACAAGTGCTAATTTTAGTGTAAGCTAACAAAGCTTCAAACAGACCATCGTGATTTGATTAGAACTCCACAAAAATAAATAATATATGCTACAAGGCTAATTTTGACGTTGCAAACTCAACAACGATGTCGAACTTTCACAAAAAAGTCAATTTTAGTAAATTAACCTCTAGGACACCCTTAAGGCCTATTTTACTATTTTTTCATATGAAGGAGCAGAATGTAAACTAAAGGCACCAAACCCAAACTAGTTTTACTAATAACCTAAATTCGATATTTTGAATCTAATAAAATTGTCAAACCTCCACCTAACACACAAAATAATAAATGCTAACTAAAGTCAAATAAGCTACTTTTAAATCCTCTAGAAATCATAAACTCTCTCAAAACCTTTCTAAAGGCATTGGGAATCATGCCAACCACGCCACACTCTAAAATCAAAATATAACAAATACAAAGAAGGATAAGATGATCAAATCACATAAAATATAAGATTTTAGAAATTAGGTCATTCTAGTATCTTAATGTCAACATTGAATCATAAACACAAATACACTCTCCTTTAGAATGAATACAACCAACACCTAATAAAAGACTCCATCACAATTTAGAGGGATGTAAACCTTGTCAACCAAATGCCCACGCAGAACAACAGGGATACTAAATTCTTTAATAATATTGAAAATTGACTTCTCATGCTAAGCAACAACTGATTGGGTATAATCCTTCTATGTAGGAACAACATCATACCCTAAATATGGATAATACCTTTTGCATCTCTTATTAATATATGTTTTGAACAAATAATTGACAGTGATGTATTTGTAGATGACATTAATTTGTTGCTTATCTTTCTTGCGTAAGTAATAGATAATTACATCTATATGCTTTACAAAGGTTATATGTATCATGACAGTTATATAATATCAGATATGAGGCAAAATATTTATTATAGTATGATGCATAAAATTTTGTCAAATATATGTATGTATCATATATATTTTATTAAGACAAAATAATATATATATATATATATATGTATCGGAATCATATGCACTATATTAATACAATGTAGTGCATGTTTTTGGGTAGAACTGACATGATGATACCTCATTGTTTTAGCAAGTGTTCAGTTTCGACATTAAGTAGAACCAATTCTTTGACTCTAAAAAGGAATCGCCAGAATCCAATCTAATTCCAAGTGTCGAGGGTCTTTATTTGTAGCACTTATCCTTGTATTTCCCTCATGAGCAGTATATGTTAGTAGCTATTTGGGAAAAAAGAATTTTATGGTATACACTTAAAAATTTAAATATAAATATTACTTCTTGGCATGTTGCTTCATCAGTACTTAATGTATTCATTCTAAATTTGACATCACAATTTTTGTTAGATGACACTTTTCATGAGATGCTTTTCAGTTATGTTGAAACCTTCAAAGGAATTTTTTAGAGGCAAATCAAAAGTGACTTTCTCTTTTTCTTGAACTTAAATCAAAATCTGTTAAATATTATGACTTGAAATTGAAGGTTTCTAAGTCCTTTGAGTTTGCAACTTTGTTTCACCATGTAACACAATTTTGGAACATAGAAACTCACTTAGTACGGTACTATCACTGATGAAAATTTGACTATCAAGTAATTTAGAGTGGATTGATAATTATCAATAGTTGAGAGGCTATAGAAGCAGTTATATGAGTTTGTCTCTCGCTTCTTTATCAGTATTATAAATTTTTTCTATATCATCATCCTGGAGGTTTTAAATCAGTCAGTAAAAGTATCATTTACATATGTACTTTGATTTGATAAATACATTACTAATATGTCTATTACATTATAGATAGTAATATGAATGATACATTTCTGTAGATATTTAGATGTATTATGCACAAAAACATATAAATATATGTAACATTTGCATTTATAAAAAACCAGTGAAATTACTCTCAATATATACATGGATTTTGGTCTAGAGAACATTAAGATATGTTAGTTTTAAATATATGTCAATTACTTTCTGGTTTCCATGACTTTGTAACACCCCGTATTTTCAGGCTAGAGTTTAAACCATCATTCCAGCGTGTGTAAACTTTACTCCCATGATTTGTATGTGAATACATATATAATGATCATAATAATAGTGTTTTAAGTGCTATAGAGATAAAAATTGTTCATACAAGTCACTTCGAAAAGTGTTTTAAGGCCTTTGATTCTGCCAAATTTTTATGTTTAATTCCACAAGGGTCTCATTTAAATGTGTATAAGTATTTATAGACAAAGAATTTTTCATCACAATACCTACCAAATGATATATAATTTAATTACCTTTCCATCGATATCAATTTCTCCTTAATCCGATACCCGAGCAAAAAGTTATGTCATTTTTCGTTTGAGACAGTAAGGGTACACGATTTGTCCGCAGCATATTGTCTCCCAATGAGATAAGGGGAACAACGCATTGTTTTATCAATTTGATAAGGGATGCAACACATAGCTTATGTCCTATCTTTTTCAGTTCTATAAGGGTAAAGGGGCACTTTGATCCTTTCCCCTTAACCCCAATCGTCCAAGGCACAAATTAAAGCATACAAAAAGGCATTATTTGACCATATTCTTCAACGAAACTAATGTAAAAACCATCCCCTTTACCAAGAACAATAATACAAGCTTTTCCTCTCAAGAAAACAAGGATTCAACTTTCAATTTCAAGGATTCCTTCATAAATTCGTTCAATTAAGGTATGTGGGGTTTATGAACAATGATCTTATCTCATCCTTGTGCCCAAAACTTACTTTAAAGATTAAAGTTCATGATTGCAAATAGATTTCATACCCAATTAGCCATATTCTTAAATTATCATATTTCTATGAGATGAAAGACTTTAAGTGCATCAAGATTTACTTATATCCATGTTTTCTCACTAATTTTACATTCAAGCCATGTCATTAGATTTATCATGTAAATTATGGTTCTATATGATTCAAACCCTAAACTTACATGTCATGGTTGGTCAATACCAAGTCAAATTGTTAAACTCGTGTATTTAGCCCTATAAATATGATCCCCTTTTCAAGTTTTCTTACTTCCATGTCGTAGCCCTTTGACTTCATGTTGAATCCTTGAAATATGAAATTAGCCATGTAATTATGTTTATTTCTCATGTCTAAGACATTCCCATGTTCAATTTAATGATTTTCATATGTTTGATGAAATGTCTATGCTTTGGGTCTTTGAACCATGATTACATATTACAGTATTTCAAGCTTAATATTATATTTTATGAATTATTCAGTGCTGGCCTATTATGAAACCCAGTACCTATGTGATTTACATAATTTTAGATTTTCAAGTAACATGTCAGTCAGAACCATGATTTTATCCCCATACTCAAATTATCATTTTTATAGCAAACCCACAACTATTATTTCTTGTTATATACCCCAGTTTACAAGTTCATGGTTACTTCAGATTATGCCTTTACTATCAGTTTTCAAAACACCATGTTTTCCATATCAGTCTTTAATGAATGCACCAGTTCATGATTTCAGTGTCAGTTCAGTAGGGAGTAGGACTTAGCACCGAGTGAAAGTAAGGATGGTGTATCCCCCATTAGTTAGGCATAAGGCGGTAGTAGCAGTTCCTAAGTTCCAAACCTATGGTACCACCGTAGACTTTGATAGTTCTCTCATCAGTTAGACATGACACCCTCATCCTTCGGGACATTAACCTTGTAGGTCCACATCGCCAGTCAGTGTTTGTACCCTTGGCAAGGTACCAGCACCCTTCTAACTGGGGTTACAGGTTAGACCCTGATAGAAGATTTAGCATATGTCAGTTATAGGTAGCTCCCATAGTCTCAGTACAGCGTTCAGTGTATTCAATTCAGGTTTGCTTGACCAAGTGTAAAGATTTTTAGTTATTCGGTTATATAACTTTAAGTCTTTTAGATCTCAGATTATCTCAGAATCATGTTTATGGTTGGTCTCGCATTCTCATATATTACATGTCCATGCATTCATGCTCAGTATAGTTGTATATTTAGATCCTTGAGTTATGTCAATTTGTACTTTAGTCAGATGTGCATTATTTTGTGTTAGTTTCCATGAAATAGTTTCAGACCTAGTATCCATACATGATCCTCAGTTTAGTTCTATAACATGTTCAGTTTTACATGAGATTTACATACAATATTCATGATTTACCACTTCCCAGCTTCAGTCCTACTTATTCTATAAAAGTAGTGTTTTAAGAAATTAAGTGTAGTGATTCACCAAATAGTTAGATTACATTTGTTACACACGTTTTAAGATGCTTCAGCTTTTAGTTCATTTCAGTCTCTTGGTGAGTCTGCTTGCACTTAGCATGCATGTTTTAAGATTACATATATATTCAGTTTTATTTATTGCATTCACCCCCACCTACTCAGTACATTCCAAAGTACTGATCCACATATATGTCTATGTGTTAATGTCTCATAATGTAGGTATCAGTTGTAGACCACGCATCATAATCAGACATTTTGTAGTTTCCATCCAGCAGGTGATGAGTTCTCTTATTTCGGAGACTCTAGTCCGTTGTAGTCCATGTGTTTTTCTATTATTATTCATATGTAATGATTAGTGGTAGTTGGAGACATATCCCAACAATCTATATTCAGTAAAGTAGAGGCTTCATAGATAGTCAGTCAGAATCATGACATGTAAATTCCAATTTCTGCCTTCAATTTTATCATGATGAAAGCTTTATCAGTATTATACTTAATTATGTTTCCACTCAGTAAACTTAGTTTTTATAACATTTAAATCAGTTTCTCAAGCAGTTTGTCAATTCATGGGTTAGCTTAGGATCAGTTGTGGTTCTAAGTACCGTGTTACGACTAGGGGGTAGTCTCGAGTCATGACAGACTTGCACTGGTCTCTACCAATTGTTGGTTAATGTTGCACCTTATTGATCATTAGCATGGCTACGTAGATCCTTGAGACTATCCAATTTATAACAACAACCAACATCGCCTAGTCTATGTATAGTGTCATCTCCACTTGGATTATTAGTTCCAACATCAAACTATAAAATAATACATACTACATCAAAAATATCTAATTGATATGAACCTCCTACATTTCAAATTCAATTATCTTCTCATCTGGAACGTACTTCTGCTACAAAGCTTTCATTATGTCTGTGTATTTATTAGTTACTAATGTCTCAAGGTCCTTGAATTATTACCAATCGTATCATGTAAACAATTGGATATTAGTAGTGAAATTAAGCAAGTTAATCAACCTACAAATACAATTGATACTTACGTAGGTCTTGGCATAGGGATTTACTTCATCTAAATCCATCTTTAGCAAGGTTTCTTTTTGTTTCATGTTAGAAGAGGCATCAAAAGACTTTCAGCCTTATGTTTTCATGAAGTCACTTGTCATGACCCAATTCCTTAGGTCATGATGGCGCCAACCACAACCCGCTGGTAGGCAAGCCAACCCATAGTCCGAAACGGATAATAACAGATTACTCAATAATATAAGGAAAATAATATGAAATAAATGAAAGAAAGATCAATACATAATAGAATCCCAAAACATGGTGGTATCAGTACAAGGGCTTATAAAATATCAAGAGTACGAAAGTGAAGTGTTAAGGAGAGATACCCTAATAAAACTTTTCTCCAAATACAACATAGAGAATAGTCTAATAAATAGGATAGAGATAAATAATAATCTTAACTCTAGGAGTTCACTCTAAGTCTTTGATCCATGACTGCTCCACACAATGTACACACCAACGGTGATAACCTGTACTATGATCTGTAGGCTGCAGAAGTGTAGTATGAGTATCAAACAAATGGTACTCAGTAGGCAACTGCCAACTGAGCTCCAAAGATAAAGTAGATATATACAGCATATAAATAGAATGGAAACTACACCCAAGAGTCTAGAAATCATATAATAAGTCAACGAAAATAATGAGAAACAACTATCCTGTTCAAGTATAAGAGTTAACATAACAAGACTAAGAAATTATCAAGGTAAACTATCCTATTCAATCCACAATCAATAGACGTCAATACTATACTTTATATCCCAGGAAAATAGATGAATGAAGAGCAAAGAAAGATATATATAGAAATATACAAGGCTAAGAACAATATACAATATGTACAAATAAATGGATATACGGTAGTGCCATAACCTTATATAGCTATATATATATAAGCATAAGGTCATCTTAAAGCATAACCTAGATCATCATATCTTCATTTTAGAACCTCATTATAATACTACCGGGATTTAATACTATCATACTCAAGGCTTCTAATCCACATGGCTAGACATGAAATAATCATGCATAATTCTACCATCATAAGATAGAAGAGGAAGTAGACATACCTCAGATCTTGACACCGGATCAATGATAAAAAATTTATAAGGTAGCCATACTAATGATCATAACAATGATAACAATGATATCAATAATACCATGAATAACTAGCTACTCCAAACAACCCAAATACCTAGAAGAGCCTATGTGTACCCCCGCCGCCCGAGACTCAGAAGTTCCAATCAACATACAACAACACAAGGCCTACTCTTCACCTATATCTATGCAACCGTTCCATATGGGTTGATAGACATAGGTGCATACTGGTGATAGGCGATGAGCATGTAAGAATGAATGTAAAGTACAAAATTAATATCACAATCTAAATATCATAACCATCTCTATCATAACTGTCATCATCATGACCATCATCAAGGTAATTTACCTCGGCCTTACTAGGTATCAATGCATCATCACAAGTCTACATAATCAATATAACAAGCTCATCATCATAACCATCTTTATCATAATTGTCATCGTCATGACTATCATTAGCATAATCTACCTCTAGCCTTGTCAGGTATCAATGCAGTATCACAGTATCTTCTGGCCTTTTCGGGTATCAATATCATCATCACAATATCCTTAGGCCTTGTCGAATATTAATATATCATCACAATATCCTTCGGCCTTGCTGTGTATAAATATGTCATCACAATATCCCTGGCCTTACCAGATATCAATATATCATCACAAATAATAGTACGCATATATTTATAGACATATAATAGGTTCAAGGGCTCAAGACGTGCAAAAAAGGAGGGTAAATCTACAATCCTATCAGTATACTCATAATAATAACCATATCATCATAAAACATCTAACTTGTCGTGACTTTACAACTATTTGATATTAGCTAACCAATGTTTATTATCACTAAACCACTAATTCACTAATCTTTACATGACCTCTAATTAGCATAAAAATTATCATTCACATAATCTTTATTCATGGGACAACAACTAACCATTATTAATTTAGCAACCAATACCTAACATCTAGTCAAGATTTAACACTAGGCCAAAATCATCATTTATTCACTAATCGGCATTATATACTAATTATCCTATATCTATTATTCATTACTAGACAACATATTCAGATTTAGCATCTAACCATCTTTTATTCGCTAACACTATTCACTAGTTAACCATTGTTTACCAACTAATCCTCCTTAATCAACTATTCAACATTATTAAATAGTCATCTCTTATCACTAACATCTCTTACTATCTAGCCTTATTAATACACATTCCCTTATTTAACAACAAATCGGCATCATGACCTTGGTCATTATTATCAACTATTCTTCACCTATGTTAAACCCGATATCATCATTAGCTATGTATCAACCATCACAAGCTACCATATTTCAACTAAGCAAGGTTTATTAACTAGAATATTAGATTCCTAACCATCAAGTGCTATAGTCACCTAATAGACAACTAGCTACTACATAACTTAACTCTTAAGTAGGAAAATAGTCGTAAGTTCATATTCTAGCTAGAATCACATAAATTACTGATGTAATAATTATGAATGTACCAAATCTATGCATGATATCACCAATATTCAGTCAATGGAACAATAAGCATCATACCGCATCTTTCTCTGTCCCATACATGATAGGTGTGTACACAAACATATATATCCATATTCATAAACTGTAATCGCATTCTTTATAATGATAAACACTTCTTGGATATCCACTCAATATTGTAACATGACCCTTGACCAATAATATACTCAAATAATTATAACATTATAATCACGTCCTGTGACCCATATATATTCAAACGCATATCGATAATCATATTTATAAGCAGTAGCTTCTTTCTAATAATCTCATAAATAGGAAAAATCTCACATATGGGAGGCATAATATCAATAAGCATGTAATCATCTCTCACATAGGAGGCATCTTACATCTAGGAGGCACAATATCAGTAAGCATTTACTCAACTCTCACATAAGAGGCATCTCGCATCTAAGAGGCATAAAAACAAGTATATAATGTGTATAGACAGCTCATAACTATAGATCATACATCATGACTATGAGAAATGTCACCTTTCCGCGCTAATTATCATATCTCAAAGGAACATCATCTTTATAGGCCTAATAATCACAACTAGGGGGAAGGAGATCTCTATAGGCCCAACAATCATAACTAAGGGGAAATATTATCTATATAGGCCCAAATATCATTATTCAAGAAAAATAAATCATTATTTAATAATCCATGAAGTAAACTTATACTAAGGTTTACTAATCTCAACTACACATAACATCTGCAGCTAAGTCCACAAGGATAACATAAGTGTTAGACTAAGTGGGCTGAACAATCCCACTTCTAATTCTCAATTCCCATATTTATCCATCTATGCCCCAAACTAGGATAAGGTATCTAGTTCATCTTCTAGATGTCAAGTAAGCCATATTCAAGAATAAGATAGGAACTTCTACTAGAACAAGGGCATTCAAGTCAACCCTACTCAAATCGCAATTTCAATACCAGCACACTAGACTAATAAGATTAAATATACTAATCATACTTCCAATACTAAAACCACATCCCAAACCTAGCATTATATCATATTCTTACTATAATTTACCCAAACTAGGGATAAGGCAATAGGATTCTAAAAGGGTTATAAACATACTATCTTACGGGTCCAAAACCATCATCAAACCCCAAAACATCAATAATCAAGGCTAAGTTATTCCACTCATAATCAAGACTAACATATAAATTAACACATAATATATATATCCATCATCATCTATGAAGAAAAGTAGACAAAAGCCTACCTCAATGCTAAACCACAAAACTTCACTTCATACACCATATGCTCGTCTTCACTTCACAATCCTTAAAATGCCATCATACTATTAAAACATAATCTACTCATCAATATGAGTCTAATGATACCCATAATGCATTATTATGCTTCGATTCCAAAATTCCAAGTGGATCCCACATGCAGAAAGTAAGTTTTCGAGGCCAACCAAATGTTCACGGATGAAAAAAAAGATATAAACCTCAATAAATGGGTAAAAATCAGACATTAATTTTGGCTAAAATCAAGCCCTAATCTAAATTGAGGTTTTGGGTCCAAACTAGGAAATTCAAGCATGAATTTAAAGGATTCTTACCTTAAATTTAAAGATAATCACTGATGAGTGGTGAATTTACCACTCATCGATATCCAAATTAGTGCACACTACTACTCTCTAAAGGTATGAATGAGAATATTTTGTTATTTAAATGAATTCCCATGTTTTGCAGGTACAAAAGTACTAAGACAAAAAGAAGCAAAACGAGCTAAAAATGGACCAAAATTGGAAGATAAGTGTAAAAGATGGAAAACTGTGCAGGCTGGGCCTCAGGTATCGCAGTCATGGGGTAGCCACCGCAATTGTGATAAGTCAATAAAGTTAGAACGCCATGATTATATGAAGAATACAGAAACTACAGAACCGCGATCGAGGTTAAGCCAGTGTGATCATGATATAGCGGGATTTCCAGCTAGGGGGAAAATTGTCATTCCACACTACCAATCCAAATTCTCACAAAAAGGTCTCAAACCCATTATTATCATTATCATCTTTCCACAACCCTACCTCCTATTCTTAGTTTAAGATTTTTGTAATTTCTTGAAGCTTGAAGCTTAAATTTACACTAATTTCAGGCAAGATTTAATTAGAGGAACTCTAAAGGGTAGATTTGGATTTGTCTATTGAAGATTCATTCGAGTCTAAATTTTGGTTTTTCATCTCTTTATTTTTTCTTAGGAATAACTTTGATGGACATCTTGGTATATTTGTTTTCATTATCCTTAGGATGTGCTAGATCTACCTCTTGGCTTATTCTTGATTAGGGTGCATTTATATGTGGGTTATGATGTATATTTGTGTAGATTATAGTTTGTTAATGATGGGTTATACTATTTCTTGGTTTAATTGGTTGGGATTTGTGAGTGAAATCCCCAAATACGCAAATGGGTTTGATGGGTGAAAATCTCAAGCTCTTGAAATCTCAAACCATCCTTGAAAAAGGGGTTTAGGTGAAATTTAGGAACCTTCATCATCCTTGAAAAAGGGATGTGGGAACCAAAGCAATAGTAAACAATTATTAGGTTTAGTTTGCTAATTTTCACCATCTTAGACATAAGGGTGAATATGAGGTTGACTATCCCTTGGGTAACATCCTAGAAATAGGGGTGCCTAATATAGGTATTGGGTGGCTTTAATTAACACACTCGCTAGGTACTCGAAAGATTCAATGAGTAACATTTTTGAGGTTTTGTTGAAGAACTATCCTAAAGGACTTTTGACCTATCCTACCATATAATCAATGATTAAAATTTGCATCAAATTATCATGTTCCCATGCATAATTTTTCCCTAGGAAAGCATAGTTCCAAGATCCATTTTAGATTACACTTTTATTATTCTTAGTCTCGAATTAGTCCCTTAGAAGCCAATAATTGCCTTTACATTTAACAATGTTGGAAACCCCCCAACACATTTTGTACCATAGGTTTGACCCTAGCAAGAAACTTTTCTTTCAAATTTACTCAATCGGCACTCACATTATTTCTCGTGGATTCGAGCCCAACTCTTAGTTTGGTAAATATATTGGAAACAACCGCATTTCACTTAAATTAACATGTCAGTTAAGGGTTATCAAAAATGGCAACATTGTCGGGGAAAAATTTGGCTTATCGAGTTAGTTTAAAATTTTACCTTACTTGCTCAAATACAAACTTATAAATTAGTGTTTATTATTTTATTTTGTTTCTTGTGTTAGGTAGATTTTTTTTTAATTTAATTTTCTCTACGGCATCTTTGGACTATTATGATTTTGGCAGTTGGAAGTCCTATCTTGATGATCCATGTCTATATTATGATGGACCCCACTTTTTGAGAGATGGAATCACCACCTCAATCCTATTGGGAGTGTGGTTTTTATTTATGTGGTGGTCGATATGAACATTGGAGTGATTTTTAGAATTCCCCCTCCCCCATTATGTTAACCCAATTGCTAGTTCTTTTTATGAGTTTTACAGGTATTATGATCCAATAAGGGAAGAACAACAAACCAAGTCTAATAGTTTTGAAGCAATGCTTCAAACTATTTTGGATCGGGTAAATACAATGGGGGATAATGTGCAAGATGTATATCAATCCATGGGGGAATGTACAGACAAAATTGCCTAGATAGAGGAAATGGGAAAGGAAACAAATCATGTAAATATCATAACCTTGCCTACTTCCCAAGAGGAGGTCAATAAAGAAGAGAAACCAAGCTATGTGGTCAATAATTCTCTTGGTTGTGAAGAGTCTCGGTTATTTTCCAACCAACCAAACCAAATACTGTAGAAGATGTCAAAGTCTAGCAAATAGTGCTAGAGTCAAAAGAAGAAGCCAAGCAAATCTCTTGTGAAGACTCTAGCCTATTCCGGGGTGAGAACATTAAATGGATACAATTTTAAAATTGAGGAATAGACCTCTTTCGAACCATTTTTCAATGTTATGCTTGGTGGATTTGATAAAATTCTATCTACCCAAGCAAATGATGGATTTTGGAGAGAAAGGACTCCATCCTTAGGTTTTATAGTTTGACATCCCAATAGAGCACATTGAAACCCCACCATCAAAACATAAGGATCTCAAATTACGATGTTAAATTAATGGCCTTCTAAATTTCCAACCATTGCCGAATGAGCCCACATGAAAGTTTGATGCAAAATTGGGAAAACGATTTAAGTCCTTGAAGTGGCGTGATAGAACATGTGTCATCATGCCCTTGCATTTGTCCAATGCACCTCAAATATGTAAGTATTAAAAATTGGGCAGGAAATTCAAATCTCAAAGTGGAGACATAAATAAGTATTAAAGAGGCATCGTGTTGTGATGTTAAATCAAGAACTTAATGGGAGGCAACCCATCATTTTATGCTTGCTTCTTATACTTTTGAATAAGTCATATAATTTTGATATTTTGTAGGTGCTTTGTACAGGATTGGAAGCCAAGAATAGGGGAAACCCAAGTTTAAAAAGTGTGGCAGCCCTGCAGAAAATAAGGCAAAACAGGGGAGTAAAACGCCTCAGGTATCGCACTCACAGCCTGAGGATTGTGATTGAGATACTGCGATCATGACAGCTTCTCCAGCCTGCACTTTGGTTATCACTGTGGTTTTAGGGAGCCCTTTAACCCTTCTTAGATTTTGTATTATGTAGTGAGCTCACTACAACTTTTATAATTGGGGGTGCGGCCCTACCCTTTTGTGTATTCATTGATTTGCAATACTCGAACTTAGTTCACTCAAAGCACAAAAAATTTTGTGAATTGATTTTTTATTTATAGTTGTGTATTTCCTTTAATAATGATGTTGGGAAATCCTTTCCCTATGATATATTGAGTGATGACATTCTTAAGGGAAACTCGTGAGCCATATCTGTAGGGAAAGTCTGAGTACCCGTAGCATCAAGGCTATAGATGAAAGGGAAGTCAGAGTGCCCATAGTATTGTGGATTTGGGATTGCATTCATACCATTGTTGAAGTCAAAGTAGCCATATAGTTGGTTTTCCCTTATGAAGACAAAATGTGAGATTGAGACTTGTCTTTTTGCCACAGTTAGCAAACTGTGCATTGTGCAAATGCAAAGCAAACCCCCCCCCCCCCTCCGTCTAAAATTTTTCAAAAATCAAGGGCATGGACATGAGCGGCATTGTAACAATTGTTTTCATCTTTTTTTGACTCCAAATATTTGACTTGTGAATATTGGTAGATACTCTATTTTTGTCTCTAATGGGAGGGTCAATTGAGCCTCCTTGGAAAATTTGCATACCATGTGTGGTGAGTTTATATGTTTGAATCTCATGTATAATTGTACCATCTAGAACTTTCCCCATTAGTCACTCAAATCTAACTCTGACTCTATTTGGTTGGGGAGATGACCGTAGGCCATCTTTACGACATTGGAAGTCCACTTTAGCCTAAAAATCCGAACCTTGCATAGATGTTATCCCTATTCACCCACTTTGAGCCTTTATACCTTTCTTTGGAAAACAAATTGTAAGTTTGGAAGAGGTAACTTTGGGCCACGAGAATATATGTTAGTACCTAAGAGCTAAGTCTTGAGAACAAATGAATAGGGAAAATAAGGGATACAAGAAAGAAAAGAAGAGCATGAAATGTACAAGGAGAAAAGGTGAAAAGAAGATGTTTTCCAAAAGATGGGTGAATCAAGTTAGTAAAAGTATGCACATGTTTAAAGAGTGGAGACAAAATAAATGGCCCATGGAAAAAGTTGGATGAAAAAGTATATTGTATATGTTCAAGGAGGATATAGTCACTTTGTTCGCAAATAATATTCTACCCTACCCCAAACCTACATTACAAGCCCAAAATCCCTCTGAGATCTCTAATGAAGTTCATTTATGGTAGTTGCGATTGAAAATAGGGGCAAGCCTATGGCATGGTACTGGCTAGCATCAAGAGTTCTTGAGAGAGAGAGGGAGAGTTTTGTACTTCAATTCCTTGTTGCATATTTGATAACTTTGTGTGTGGAATTTTCTTTCTTATGAGGAGGCATGTAAACAAGTTGAGGTGGGAGATTTTGTCATCTCCTGAAAAATAAGGAAAAAGGAGTATAATGTAGTTGAGGTCAAAGAGGAGTCATTTCTTTAGTATTAGTGATTGTTGCACGATTGCTCTGTGAAGTATTTTGCATCCTTGAAAATTGCGTGTTATGTTGAGAGTTGTTGTGACAATAGTCTTGCCCATGTTTGAAGAGCTATTTGTGGTAGTAATCAAGTTAAAGTCATAGTGATCATATAGGTGATCTAATTTTGGCATAAAAGTGCATGGGCTCATTGTAAAAAGTAGTGTTACTTAAGGACAAACAAAGTTTTAAGTTAGGGGTGTTGATGAGTGGTGAATTTACACTCTTCGACATCCGAATTAGGGCATACCAATTTTTCATGACTCGACTTTCTGAGTCATGATGGCACCTACCACACCCCACCAATAGGTAAGCCGATACTGTAACTCGGAGCTAATGCAATGGGTTACCTTGGTAAGAACATCCAACATGGACCTTATGTGTGAACACATTTTAACCACAACTAAGACAACTGATATTCAAATACCAACCCCAAGACTTGATAGTATTAATACAAGAGCTTCTAATCTTGAAAAGAGGAATTTACAATCTCAAAATCTAAAATGTTTTAAATAATCTCATACATTTGTCTTGAAAGCAAAAGACAAATAAGGATAGAGAGGAAAAAGGGCAACTCGGTCTCTAAGAGCTCACCCTGTCTCTGAATAGTTAACTCATATGAACTAGATCAACGGCCGAAACTACAACCTGGGTCTGTACCAAAAAGGTACAGAAGTGTAGTATGAGTACCAACTGTGTATCATTTTAAAAGAGTAAAGCCATATACACAATAGCAAACCATCTACTTGTCATAATCATCATCAACCATCTTGAGAATATAAACACAAGAACTTACCACGACTTCCCATACCGCCAGGAAGTACATGAAAGAGAGTACAACAAAGAACTCATCATGGCATCCCATACCACAAGAGAGTACACAAAAGAATATCAAATAAGAAATCATCGCGATGTCCCATAACACCAGAGAGTACACCAAAATATACAACTAATAATACAATAAAGTAAAACTATTCCATCAATTGACCAAAACCCCAGGTAGCTCAACCCTGCCATGGCTCACTACCAAAATCTACTTCCAAATACCCATACCATAATTTAACATAAAGAAAGCAACATTTTCATAGCATAGGCATGTAGTTATTAATCCAATAATTCATTGATAAACACCATACGAAGTCGATACTAGTTATCCTTATCCTTCCATGAATCAATAGATTGCAAGTCTTATCATTACTAGCCTTCAAATTGAAGAAAACTATAAGCCACTCATGTTATAGGCTATTCATCTATCATAAGGACATTCTTTATCTAGCATCTTCATGATATGAGCTATCAACTAAGCCATCTTAACCTCACAAATTAGAAGATAATTTAAATAACCATCATGAAATACTAGGTCCATCATCACTAAGCATGTCATGGCCTTAAGGACTAATTTTCATATTTTAATCAAGTAAAGTCCACCAACTAGTTTACTAGGTTTCTAGCCCCCAAATATTAATCATATATTTTAGAAGTAACTAGTTGTCGCATAAGCCACCTTACTAGGCAAGATTTCATAATTTAACCTCTTAATATATATATATATATATATATATATATATATAGGTTAGCCCTTGATTCTAAGCAAGATTATTCATACCACTAAGTCTTAACTCAATATTAGGTATAGATTTCCTCTAGTTGCTAATTTAGCATCAACAAGGGTCACACATCTTATTTAGTGATTTGGAACAAGAAATGAATAACAATTTACCAAAAGATACATCATATTTCAAACAAATAGGAGGTTGGCCACACACGGCCTAACCTTACAAATATCAATGCATATAAGTAAATTTTCCCCACATGGCAACATAACATTCTTACATCTTTCGGCTCCACTAGGTATTATCATAATATTAACATATTCCTCTGGATTCATCGGTCATCATCATAATATCACATATTTCTCCAGATTCACCTGGCATTATACTAACATCAACATTTTCCTCTGGATTCACCGGGTATCATTATAATATTATATATTCCTCCGGATTCACCGGGCATCATTATAATATCAATATATTCCTCCGAATTCACTAGGCATCATCATAACATCACAAGTCTCCCAATACAACAACATACATCCATGTGCATAGCCGAAATAATAAACATATACAAAAGGTTCACAATGTAAGGAAGTAGGGATGTAGGATAACACTTTTCATTTCACCTTACTAATAAGCTTCACACGTAACATGAACATAAACAAGAGCATGAGTATTTACAAGACATACAAAATAATCACCTAACAAGATTATTCAAGTCATGATCACAAGATAATCTGATAATCGAGTTCAACCATCACGAATCCTATGTATATAAAGTTTAGACAATCACCACGCATCTAGGTCACTAAGCATTTTCCTAGTTCAAGCTTAAGGTGAGTCAAGTCCCCCTTCTAAATCCCGAGAATGCCAAGCTTACTAACATAAGTCTAGCTTCTACCTGGAATTAAGCTAGGTCATCTATACCTCACCATAATGGCTTTCCAATCCTTTTTAGGTCTATAGGGAAAGTCTCTTCAAGAATCCTTCCTAAGTCAATTCAACACCAAGGTCATCTCCCATCAAGGAATCATATAGGTCAATACACTCTAAGAATAGAGAGGCATACTATTTATTTCTATTTAGAACAAATATAGTGTTCTCATACTAGTCATGAGACCACAAATAAGCTAACCAAGTTCCTAGACTAAGGGTCAAATATCATACCTTACAAATTAATAGTCTATAGCAACCAATAAATCCCAAGTTCACCATTAAATCAACTATCATCTAAATTCCCCATCCAATATAGAAAGATATCAATAATTACATTAAAAACATGCTCAATCTAGTCTACTGGTAAGCCTAACCAACCTTGAATCCAAGCAACGCATGAACAAATAAGCTTTTTCTTTCTTTTTCGAGAAGTTCCCTCTTTCACAAGTGATGCTATCAACATTACAATCTAGACATTACAATAAGAATGACAATACCCATTATATCACCATTGTGCCATGGGTTTCAAATGGACGGCAAAACTCCAATTGGGTTTCACCCTTGGAAAGGAGTTTCCAAGACCAACTCATAGCCTAACTATCTTTAGGGAGTTAAAACCCTTAAGTAGTTTGAGTCAATCACTAAAGTTTAGGGCTACAATTAAACCACAATGATCTAGGGGTTTTGAGTCAAGAAACCATTAAATCAATACCAAATTAGAGAAATTCTTACCTTAGATAGTAGCAAGAATCAATCACAGAAGTTGTTTAAGCTCCAATTCAACCCACAACACACACTTAGAAGGCTTTTCACTCTATTAGGGTTTAACCCCAAGATGGAAGCACAAAATATACAAAATCTCGGCCAAGACAACCCTTAAATATGGGCTAACTAGACCACTAATGGAATGGTCGCAGCCCCAACATCACCGCAGTCACGTTCTTGATGTCGCACCTCCTTCGCCGTGGTCACAGCACCTCGATGCATGGTATGCATGGCTAAACCTTGGAACTTAGTTTTGAGCTTCAGCCAATTCCTTGGAATGGATTCGAGGTCTGTTTTGAATAAATAATATATGAAACCCTATAGTTTTTGACGTTCCAGACGCGCTGGTGAAGTCAGATTTTGCATACAAAGTTGTTTTAATAGAATTTTTGCTTAGTGGTCAATTAGGACCAACAAAGACTTCAAATTGAGAAAGAGGGTTATAAAACCCAAACAAACCATCAGGTAACTAGACTATTTGTCTCTGAAAGTCATTAATAACTTGGGATAGCTATGGAGAAGCTCAATCAGAAGAAGCAAGCAAGAATACAAATAATACCTAAAGGGTCATTACACACTACTATGCTTGAAAGAAATGAATGAGACTATTTTGTGATTTAAATGCACTAATTCTGATGCTTTGCAAGTACAAAATTGTTGAGACAAAAAGAAGCAAAATGATCTAAAAAGGAGAAAAAAGGTAAGATAAGTGCAAAAGCTGGAAAAATATACAGGTTGGGCCTTATGTATCGCGATCGCATGGTGGCCAACGCAATCGTGGGAAATCAAGAAAGTCAAAAGGCCATAATCGCATGAAGAATGAATTGATTATGGAGCCACGATTATGGTTAAGCCAGTGCGATTGCAGTATAGCAGGATTTCCAGCCCAGGGAAAAATTTTCATTCCACACTGCCGATCAACAGTCTCACAAAAAGGGCTCAAACCCGCATTATCATTATCATCGTTCCACATCCTTACCTCTCATCCTTAGTTTAGAGTTTTTGTAATTTTTTGGATCTTGGACCTAAAATTTACACTAATTCGAGTAAAGATTTATTTAGAGAAACTCTAAAGGGTAGATTTTGCTTTGTCTATTGAAGATTCATTCGATTCTAAAGAGTGGTTTGTCCTCCCTTTATTTTTTCATATGAAAATTTTTTATGGACGTCTTGGTATATTTATTTTCATTATCCTTATGATGTGCTAGATCTACCTCTTGGGGTTATGCTTGACTTGGGTACATTTATGTATGGGCTGTGATGTGTTTATGTAGATTCTAGTTTATTGATGATTGGTTTTATTATTTCTTGGTTGAATTGGTTGGGATTTGTTGGTGAAATCCCCAAATACCCAAATGGGTTTGATGGGTAAAAATCCCAAGCTCTTGAAAGCTCAAACCATCCTTGAAACAAGGGTTTGGATAAACTTTAGGAACCCTCATCTTCCTTGAAAGGGGGATATCATAACCAAGGAAATAGTAGATAATTATTGGGTTTAGTTTGCTAATTTTCACCATCTTAGACATAAGGGTGAATATGAGGTTGACTATTCCTTGGGTACCATCCTAGAAATAAGGGTGCCTAATAGAGGTATTGGGTGGGTTTATGATTAGGTACTCAAAAGAGTCAATGAGTGACATCTTTGAGGTTTTGTTAAAGAACTATCCTCAAGGACCTTCGAACTACCCCACCACATCATTAATCATTAGAATTTGCATCGAAATATCATGTTGATAATTTTCCACTAGGAAAGCACAGTTCCAAGATCCATTGTAATTGATTATACTCTAATTATTTTTAGTATAGAATTAGTCCCTTAGAAGCCCAAGAATTGCCTTTACATTCAACAAGATTTGTAACCCCCCAAACTATTTTGTACCATAGGTTTGACCCTAGCAAGGAACATTTATGTCAAATTTACTCAATCGTCACTCACATTGTTCCTCGTGGATTTGACCCCGACTCTTAGTTGGGTAAATATATTGACAATGAACACCTTGAATGTAAATTAACGTGTAAATTCAGCGTTATCAGTCGTGATAAAGATGATAATCAGTCTCCCAAGTCACCCACCATGACCAATTTGTGATTAGCACACCATAGTAGGGCTTCGAGGTCTCCATGGAGGAAGAAGATGGCTGATTCTCATCAAAAATGGGTATTTAAACACCCTTTCTAGGCCCTCAGCTAGGGTGATCATGAAACCATACGTGTTGCGATTGCGGCATCACGATTGTGAGTCTTTTTCCACAATTGTGGCCTTTGCTTCACTATATGACAGCTGAAACTTGGAATTTGATTTCAAGTTTCGGCCAACGCCTTGGGATGCATCCATAATCCAATTTTCATAAATGAAATATGTAACCACACTAAATTTGATGTTTTGGATGCGTTGGAAAAAATAAATTTTCAATTTGAGGTCGTTTAGACCAAATATAGGTCCCACACCTAAACTTTCATATTTTCAACTTTCTGATAGATAGGTCGAAATGAGCTCGAGGGCATTGGAACCTAAAAAAAAAGGTATAACAAGCCTAAAATTTGATATTCAAGATCTTTCCTCACAGTTGGAATTCGCATCCAAGATTGTTTAGTCAAAATTTTCTCCCAGTGGCCATTTGTAACCAATGAAGACTTCTAAATAGGGAGTTAGTTCTAAAAACAAAATGTATTGTCCGTTGGACGAACCGTTGGTCCCAACAAGTCACAAATGAGTTGGGGCATCTATGGGGAAGCTCAAAAGGTAAGATAAGCATAAATAAAGAAAATAACCTGAAGGGTCATTACATTATCCTCTACTAAAAGGACTTTCCTCCCCGAAAGTCAACAGATAGAAAGAATCTCAAAAGCTCAAACAGATGAGATACTAGGCCATTATGCTCCAAGAATGACTTTCCAGATAACCTCAGCAGAGAGAAAATGCTTCTAAGGGATTTTGGCATAGGTATCCCTTTTTTAACTAGCACTGTCTGTAACGCCCCAAA
Organism: Capsicum annuum; assembly: GCF_002878395.1. Lineage (NCBI taxonomy): Eukaryota > Viridiplantae > Streptophyta > Magnoliopsida > Solanales > Solanaceae > Capsicum > Capsicum annuum. Next base: position 114,721,224 of record NC_061122.1, on the reverse strand, counting down.
TCTGGTACCCAAAATGCTACACGGTGCTTATGACCCCGAAGGACCATAAGTTAACCCATGACTGATATCTGTACCTTTATACTACATGATATACTGTATAAATATGAAAATAAAGATTGAAAGTCCATAAGGTTCAAAACTGAGACATGATAGCTGATAAAATATAACATCTAGATGGGATATGAAACACCCAAAACAACTGAAATAAACTATCTGGACATGCTGTAGTCTGAAAAGCCTCTGGCTGACTGTACTATCTAAATAAGGAGTTAATGGGGCATGTCCCCAACTAACTCCAACTACTAAAATAAATTAATTAATTAGATAATAAAGTAATGGTCATGTTCTCGAAGGATGAGGACTCACTACTAACTCAGACTGTGGAGACTGGAATGCTACTGATGCTCTGGAGCTTGTTCTTATGAACCTATGGTATAAAACACTATAGCCCAAATGCGTCAGTATGCTTGAATGTACTGGTATGCATGTGAGGTAGGCTGAATGCAAAGGGTTCACATGCATGAACTATACTAACTGACTGGATAAAATTAATGTGAGATTACATGCATGAATACATATTGACCATAACTCAATTCATGATAACATTATTATTGAGTCTGAGTACCGATAACAAGAGATACTGATATCTGTATAACTGAAATAACTGATACTGAGCGACTGTATTTGACATTCTAAGTTCTGATGGAACTAGCTGAGTTCCGTACTATTTTGAGTTGACTGTATCTGACAGTCATGAATCCTGTAGAACTATCTAAGTTCTATTACTAAGACTGAATGATTGTATCTGATAGTCCTAATTCTGTACTGAAACTGTGGGAAATGGTCATCTAACCGACATTCCCCTAATATGCCATTGTAGTAAAGCTGGGGTCCAATTGTAACCCTAATTGGAAGGGTGTCAATACCGCACCACTAGTAAGGACAATCTGTGAGTAACCCTCATATAATAGGTAACTCTAGCGAGAACAATGGGAACCATCATATAACAGGTTAAGCCACCTTATCTACCCTCATATAAAAAGCTATGATTTCTCAACCTACGCTGGCTACGTAGTTTTGGAACGTAAGGATTACTTTTATGAATTACACCCTCATATAATATGTGGGTTCCCATCCTTGGGTTTTTTCGGTGCTAATTTCTACTCCCATCTGAATAGACACTGAATATGATTAACTGAACTGACTGTACTGAGTTAACTGAGTTTCGTTGACTGACGAAATACTACTGAGATTACTAAATTTCTGAGGTTTCTAAGATTAATGAGTTTACTGAGTTTTCCTGAGTCACATGACTCACTGAATTTCTATGAACATGGCTCGACTGAGAGTATCTTGAAAACATGACACTGGCTCTAGGCACACAGCTAATTGTCGGGTACAAGTACCCTCAGGACTCGATAGCATAAAACTAACAAAGCATAACTTTCTTGAATACATGACCAACATCATAATCCATAATACAATAAGTTGGAGAATTCATGAAGTACAAGTTCTAAAGCACCACAATGGCCACACATATATCCATAACTCATTGACTAAGACATTTCATTAAACACTTGACATGTATAAACTTGTACATAAATGGGGATTTCATATTACCATACTAGTATGGAACTTTTCCCTCACATAGGCATTTAATCAAACACATGGGAAACATACTTTGGTTATACCATCATCAATGCATCTAATAATCATTGATACACCAATCAACGTATAAATTTAAGGGTTTATCATGATTATTATGCAAATCATCACATCCTAAGGTCAATCATTGGAATATGTAATTTCAAACATGAATCAAGACCCCACAACATCAAGAACATAATTCAATTTAAATCATGAACATTCATAAATACACAAATTTTGGATTTTTAAAAGAGATTCTTGAGCTTCATGGGTGAAAGGGACCCATGAATCAACATATCACATACCTGGGTTGTGAGTTTCTTGAAGTTCCTGGACTTGAAGAACTTGGAATCTCTTACTTTCTTGAAAATGATTTGGATCTTGTTCTTGGGGATTATCTTTGAGAGAAAACCCTAATTTGATATTGTGAATGAATAATGAACTTACGAGCTTTGGTCTGATATAATTAGGAGTTAAAATGGGTGGAAAAAGACCCAAATACCCTTTAAAAAATGACTTAAAATTCGCTGAATGGGACCTACGATTGCTCATGTGATGGTCCGTCGCTGGCTCGACGGTCCATCATTTTGACCATTGTACTTGGACCAAAAAAAAGACTCACTGCCTTATAGCGACGGCTTGGGCGATGTTCCATCACAAGTTTGATGGTACGTCAACCTGTCCATCGCACCTTATCTAGAAGGTTGACTCACTACCTTGGCTGCGATGGTCTAGGAGATGGTCCGTTGTTACGTCAACGGTCCGTCAACCTGGCCGTCGCACCTGGGCGATTTTGATAACTCTAAGTTAAACGTCCATATCTTTTTACTTTGATACTGGATTTGGATGAAATTGGTATCGTTGAAATGCTAATTCAATTTCTCCCATGATAAAAAGTGAAAATCTTAAAAAAATCCACATGTACAAAAATGGATTCATATTTCAAAGTAAGTTTCTAACATTCTTGGGATGATTTCAAGCTAGGTAGAAGTATGGGGTATTACACTATCATTTGTCTTCCACACAGCCAAAACTCAACTTAACTGCTAACTGAACTCAAACTAAACTAAAAAGACTGATGTACGCATATCTGACCTACAACATGCTGATACCATCTCCATATCCGCATAAATCAACAAAGGCTCATCAAAGCCAAAAACAAACCAATACATGAGACATGCCATAAAATCCAATTCCAAATATACACTCCTTTTACCATTTTGCACCTCCATCTACTCCAAGCTAGGAGAGAAATCACTTGAGTCTCGCCCGCGCGGTCATATCAGGGATAACTCAAAGAAATAAAGCTGATCCATTGGAATTCTAAGCTCTTAAGACAGTGTTTGGGCCTACAAATTAAGATAGAGGAATGCAATCCATACAATATTGCAACCAGTTCGAATAAAAATCAAACTGAAATCTCAAAATCCAAGTTATAACTACTCATTACTGAATATTCCACACCAAGATGTATCGTCCTCCGATAATGAAGTCATACTAAATCCAACTTGAGTATATTACTCTTATTGATTCAATCAATCAAAATCCCAAAGAAAACTTGAGACTCAATGTCAAAGATGTAAAAAACAATATCGGGTCCATGGTCTATCATCTGAATACTTACCAACCATATTCCATTCGAAGTCAAGGAGACCAAACAGGCAATCCGCGTAGTAGGCTCAACCAGCCTCTAAATGAAATCTAAACAAGGACAAGTACAAAACAAAATTTGAAATCTCAATACGAAGGTTAAATCGCTCGGTCTCACATATCTAAAACAAAACTAAAAATGGGTAGGCATTAATGCTCTAAGTTTAACACAACTTCCAAATCGACACTCCAAGGCGTCAAATGAGAAACTAAGCCAATAAGGATATATCAATGTTAACTATCTCAAATCGACTTTAGTATACAAATCTAACACATACAAGATAAATCATGCCAAGCCATAGTCGAGATATATCTAAAGAACAAAAACCACCACAGGGATAACTATCGACTAAAATGCAAGCAACCAACTCTATATCAGTTGGAGGGTATGAAATATAGCCATAAAATAGGAATCTTTCCAAAGGACAAATCACTGGATAAAAATGTATATAACCCACTCCATATCCACTAGAGGGCATGAACCGTCCATGCATACACAAAAACAATCCAAGGCTGAAAACCACACTAGTATAGGCAAAAACTCTAGCAACTCGGAGAAATGCAACTTAGTCGACAGTTAATCAATCCAACACTCCATCTCAGCAAAGAATAGGCACAGGCATATATCACCAAGGAGAAACACTTCACTAAACCTTATTAGATCGAATAAAATTTGAAATGGGAATCTCCTAAATCCCAAGAATCATATCATTGAAGAAGAAATATACCAATCCTAAAACCATGGTCTAGGTCAAAAACCACCACCAAAAAATCAATGACTTGAGATAAAGAATTTCTAATTTGCCAACTTAAGAATAAATCATAGGAAAGGCCACCTGCCTCTAGGTCTCCAACTCTACTAGACAAAACCATAACATAATAATAAAGGAGTATCCAACCTCTACACTAACAACAGGGCAAACCATCTCAATGAAATGAACCCAACAAACTTATGAGATGTATCCAGGACATCTCAACAACAATATCAAAATCTCTATTGGGCGATGAACTAGAAATAAATGAAGGACAGATCCAAAAACTAGTTAAGCTCAAAATGGGCTAAATTGAAAAGAATAGCAAAGGTGAAAACCTTCTCAACCCTGAGGTCAAGCCTATGGATATCAAACTCAATAATAGGCAACATAACTAAATTGCCAACTCTAGGGTCATAACAGAGCCAAAAAAGGTCAACCTACATTCGATATCAAAATACATCCCTGAATTAATCTAATATAGCTAACTAAGAGGGAACACAGTCAACCTCATTACGCTAGAGGAAAGAAATCATCACATCTAACTATATCAACTCAAGCCACTGAATAATATCATAAGAAAATGAAAGTCTAACTAGATAACACTAGTCTATACAGCTACCCAGCAAGAATTAATTAAATCAAGAAATAATATCAAGAAACATCAATAACCTCAAGCAGTGGTAGCAATAGCAGCAGCAATATCAAAGTCAACATACTGAACAAGTGGTACCCAAAATGAACATAAATATCATGTACCACTCAAGAGCCATAATAGGCTAATGTGCCAAGATAAGTGGGACTTGAACCCAAAAAACACACCCATAGGGGAAAACATCAATATAGATCTACTCTATCCACTACTAAAGGAAATAAACCACAGTGTGGTAACATAATCATGAATTCAATAATAAGGCACATAATGACTGATATCAATTCATCAAAGCATATAATCATCAATGAGTATGAAAATAGCAATACACATAATAAGAGATAAATATGGGAAATAAAAGCACACTAATTGTGGTGACATCCATAATTATATGCTTGATGGGCATAGGAAAAAATAAATTTGAATGGGTCCAACTCGGATAGACTGACTGAATCATCAACTAAGGGGCCACACATACTATCTCTAACTAAAGTGCCATAATATTATGAGGATTATCTGAATGAGCTGAATGATTGGAAATCTCAAGTCAAGGACACTCCCTAGACTAGTAGACGATTTCTCTACAGCCATAGCAAACTTTTGAAGCACTAGCATGGCGAGAACACAAACTGAGCCCAAATGGCTAGCCAACTGATACTAAGAGAAATTTGTAAAATTATGTTCATACTTTTGAAATCACATCTCATCTCAAGAACTCTAGGCTGGCAAAGAATATGTGCTAACTCTAGTTGGTCATTTATCTCATATCTGGGGTATTCCCTAAATCAGTGTCTTGTTAGGACACAACCAAACCAAAATCCTGGGATACCTTGAGATACTGCCCTACATAATCCAGAATGGTATACCACACTCTGTAAGTCTGATGGGGACTCTGCCCACTATGATCATCATGACTAATTTGAGAATTACTCATAGTTTGGAATACTGTTTGCGTAAAGATGATGGACTGCAAGTAAAGCTGAAATCTACCAAAAAATCTTCACTCTCATATAAGATACTAATAGCACTATACTGATGGCATGCCTCTTGTCGCCATTTCTATAAGTCTCCATGCATGCTCTCTATCAACCTCTCATAATCAACAACCTAAGGGAAGGAAGATTTGAATGCTATCCAGTGCTCCGATGACAAATGGAGTGACCATACTTACCCTCTAACACATCCATTCACTAATTTCCATCTTAGAAAAAAGTAGCACAGGAAAATGTCTAGACCACATGAGAAAATCAATCTCATACTTAAAATTAGTAAAAAACCCTAATGAACACCAATAGACTCAACTTTAGTCTGAGAATGGCTCGATGAATCAAAAATCATCCATCGCTGAGAGGGATCTAACACATGACTCAAATTCCTAATGCTAAACCTTAAAGGTTGAAGTAGTCACAAGCTCAACTGGAGCCTAAGCTGGACCAAATCATTTTTGGCTACCACTGAAGATCTTTGATATCCATATCTGACTCTCTACTCTGATGTTGCACTAAAACTATAGAAGCACCTATTGAAGTCTCGTCTACATCTGTCGATAATGTCGCATCATCCTTCGAGGATAGAAAAGAGTCAAAGAATGTGTTTGAGGTTCATAGAAATATGGGCATAAGATAAGGAGTCAAGAAGTGAATTTCCTAAAATGGCATTGTAGCCCTCCGAAGATAGGTTACGGACGTCTCCATACTGATCCACAAGACTCTACTAAACACTTAGCTATTGTACTAACACACCGATGAAACCTAGGCTCTAGTACCAATTTGTCATGATACAATTCCTCAGGTCATGATGGCGCCTACTAAAACCCACTGGTAGGCAAGCCAACCCATAGTTCAGATAGGCTAGTAACGGATTTCTCAATAATATAACGAAAAGAATACGGAATAAATGAAATAAACACCAATACATAATAGAATCCCAAAATATAGTGGTACCAATACACGGGCTTCTTATATATCAAGAGAACAAAGCGAAGTGTCAAGAAGAGTACTCTGATACAACTTATCTCCAAATACAACATAGCAACTAATCTAATATATAGGAGAGAGATAAGTAACACTTTAAATGTCAGGAGCTTACTCTAACTCTCTAATCCATGTAAGCTTTGTATAATGCACACACCAACAGCGATAACCTGTACTATAATCTGTAGGCTGCAAAAGTGTAGTATGAGTACCAAACGAATAGTACTCAATCGGCAACTGTCAACTGAGCTTCAAAGATAAAGCAGATATATACAATATATAAACAGAATGGAAACTACACCCAAGAGTACAAAAATCATATAACAAGTCAATGAGAATAACGAGGAACAACTATCATGTTCATGTCCAAGAGTCTAACATAATAAGACTAAGGAAGTATCAGGTTTAACAATCTTATTCCATCCATAATCAATAGACGTAAATACTGTACCATATATCCCTGACCAATATATGAATAATGAGCGAAGGAAGATATATGTATAGCACTATACAAGGCCAAGAACAACATACAATATGTACAAATAAAGGGAGGAACATACAGTAGTTCCATAACTTTATATATATATATATACATATACATATATATAGGTGTGTGTGTATATATATATATATATTAACCGCACGTGTAATGTATGATTATTTAAAATTAAATTATTTTACCTATTACAAAGATTTTTAATAAAGTGGAAAAGTTCAAATAACTTTTCAAAAATCTTTCACACTTTAATATAATAATGTAAACATAAATACATACACTTATATGTTTTACCACTAGAAGTTTCAAGTGGTTGATGGATCATTAATTTTGCATTTACCATATAGTACCTCTTTCCCTTGTTGCCACAAGCTAAAAAAGACGGATTAATTTGAACCATATTTGTGTTACAATTATTTCTTTTATATTTAAAATTGTTCCTTATTTTTAAAGTCAAATCTTTAAAAAATCACTAATTATATTCTTATTACGTACTTAAAACTTTTTAAAATGTAGTATATCTTAAATTTTTTTAATCTAATAATTTTATATTTATTTCTAGATTTTTCAAATATTCGTAAAATCAAATTTAGTTGATTTAGAGTTCTCAAACAAATGGAAAAAGTATTAGTTGTTATTAAATAATAGAGAAAAGATGTTTTTTTCTAAAGTAACGACTTCTAGTGAAGGGTAAAAAGTTCAAACAACATTTCTAAGGCCCTTCACACTTTTAATATATTATAGATATAGATATAGATATAGATATTTACATATAAACATGAGATCATCTCAAAGCATAACTTAGATCATCATATCCTCATTCTAGAACCTCATTATAATACTACCAGGATTTAATACTATCATACTCAGGGCTTCTAATTCACATGGCTAGACATGAAATAATCATGCATAATAGTACTATCATAAGATAAAAGTGGTTGTAGACATACCTCAAATCTCAATACCGAATGAATGACCAATCTATCATAAGCTAGCTATAATAATGATCATATCAATAATAACAACAATATTAATAACAGCATGAATAATCAGTTATTCAAGACAAATAAATACCTAGATATGCCTATGCATACCCCCACCACTCTAGACTTAAAAGGTCTAGTCAACATACAATAACACAAGAAATACTCTTCACCTACATCTATGCACCCATCCCATACCAGCTGATAGATATAGGTGTACACTGGTGATAGGCAATATGCATTTAGGAATAAATGCAAAGTACAAAATCAATATCACAATCTTATCATTATAACTATCTCTATCATAACTATCATCATGACCATAATCAGTGTAATCTACCTCCGACTTTGTCGGGAATCAATACATCATCATAGTATCTTTCGACCTCGTCGGGTATCAATATCATCACAATATCCTCTGAACTTCGTGGGTATCAACATATCATCACATTATCCTCCAGCATTGTTGGGCATCAATATATCATCATAATATCATCTGGCCTTGCCGGGTATTAATATATCATCACTATATCTGTAGGCTTTATGAGTATCAATATATCATCACAAACGTCAGTAGACATATATTTATAGACATATAATAGGTGTATGGGCTCAGAAAGTGGGAAAAAAGGTTAAATCTACAAGCCTATTAGTATACTCATAATCATAATTATATCATCATAAACTATCTAACTTGTTGAGACTTCCCAACTATTATGTTTTAGCTAACCAATGCTTATTATCACTAAACCACTAAACCACTAGTTAACTTGTCTTAACATAACCCCTAATTATTATCCTAAACCTTATCCTTCACATAATCCTTATTCATAGGACAGCAACTAATCATTATTAATTTTGTAGCCAATAGCTAACATCTAGTCAAGATTCAGAACAAGGCAAAAATCATCATTTATTCAAAAATCAGCATTATCAACTAATCATCCTATATCCATTATTCATTACTAGATAACTCATTACCATATAGCATCTAACCATCTTTTATTGGCTAACACCATTCACTATCCAACCATTGTTTACCAACTAATCCTGGTCAATCGACTATTCATCATTATTAACTTGTCATCTCTTATCACTAATATCTCTTACTATCTAACCTCATTTATGTACAACTCCTCATTTAACAACAAATCGACATCATGAACTTAGTCATCAATAGCAACTATTCTTCACCTATGTTAAACCCGACATCATCATTAACCACATATCAACCATCCCTAGCTACCATATTTCAACTAAGCAAGGTTCATTGACTAGAACATTAGATTTCTAACCATCAAGTTCTATATTCACCTAATAGACAACTAGCTACCAAATAACTTAACCCTTAAGTTGGAAAACAGTCATAAGATAGTATTCCCACTAGAATCATATCAATTACCCATATAATAATCATAAATGTACCAAATCTATGCATGCCATCACCAGTATTCAGTCAATGGAACAATAAGAATCATACCACATTTTTCTCTATTCTATATAGGAGAGATATGTATAAAAATATATATATATATGTGTGTGTATATTCATAAACTGTAATCGTATCATTTATAATGATAAATACTTCTCAGATATCCACTCAATATCATAACACATCCCTTGGCCAATAATATGCTCAAAATAACCATAACATCATAATCATAGCCTTTAGCCCATATACATATCCAAATGCATATTGGCAATCATATTTATAAGTCGTAGCATATCACTAATCATCTCAAACATAAGAGGCATCTCAAATATAAGAGGCATAATATCAATAATCATGTAATCATCTCCCACATAGGAGGCATCTCATATATAGAAGGCATAATATCAATAAGCATGTAATCATCACTCACATAGGAGGCATCTCACATCTACGAGGCATAATATTAATAAGCATGTAATTATCTCTAATATAGGAGGCATCTCACATCTAGGAGGAATAACAACAAGTATATAATATGTATATAATATCTCATAACTATAGATCATATATCATGACTATGAGAAATGTCACCTTTCCTATAACACCCTGTAGTTTTTGAGCTAGAAATCAAACTATTATTCCTACATGTGTAAACTCTAGTTTCAAGATTTGTATTTGAATAAATGTGTAATGAAAATTAGCCTATTTTTAAGAGAGCTTATGAGGTGGAAAAGTTTTCATAAGAATCACTTAGGTCAAAGTGAGCTAAGAGCCTTTGATTCGGCTAAATTTTGGCTTTAGATTCCACAAGGGTCAAATTTGAAAGTGTATAACTTCTTATATATGTGGAATTTTAAAGATCAAGACCCACCAAATTGTATATAATTGAATTATCTTTCCAGCGATACCAATTTCTCCTTAATAGATTCCCGAGTGAAAAGTTATGGCCATGCAAAGGTCGTGCATCGCATGACAACCACAAAAGGACAATGGAAAGGGTACGCGATGGCTATGATTTGTCCACTTGGGGATGTGCAATAGACATGCATTTCCCACCTTAACTTAGGAGATTTTTGTGCGTTTCATAGTGATTGCATAGTGCCAAAAGTTCTCTGTTTGGACTTATATTAAGGGTGTTGAGGTCTTTTCACACTCCTAAATTTTCCCTAATCACTCCTAATCGATATAAGGGGTCTTTGAACACGTAAATTTCATTCCCTTAACCTAAGTATTCAAGTCATGATTCAAAAACCCTCCTCCTCTCCCAAGAACAAAATCCAATCCTATATCTTATGAAATTAAGAATTCAAGCTTCCAAGTTCAAGAAACCCTCAAGAAATCTTCAAGAAACCATATACTGAGGTATGTGTATGTTCATCAATGCGTCCTTTTACCCATTTATCCCAAAAACCCCTTTTTGAGTAAAGTATGGCTTTTTCCTCTATTATAAAGTTTATTATGTTCAAGATAAGTTAAATTCATGTTCTTTCTTAGTATTTTGAACTCAATTCATATTCAATATGATTCCATGAAAAGTTAGGTTATCTCATGTTTCAAGATTTGATCACTCATGTCATATTCAAGTGAATTTCATGTTATAATGTTAAGTTATGATCTTAGTCACGTAACCATGCTATTTTCTCATGTTTTAAGACATTTCCATGTTCAAGTTCATAATTCTCACATGTTTGATGAAATGTTTACTTTTTGGGTCTTTAAACCATGATTTAATCCTAAAGAATTAATCTTTAATATTGTATTTTGTGATCATTCAGTGCTAGTGGGTTATGCACAACCGATACCTATGTGTTTACGTGATTTCAAAATTTCAAGTACTAAGTCTGCTAAGCTATGAATCTTATTAGTATACTCAGATATTTATGACTATGCTAAGCACTATAAGAAATAAAGTTCAATTGAATTCAGTCTAGTTCAGTACCAGTGTCATATAGTTGGTAGTAGGATCTTCCACCAAGCAAACCTACGGATGGGGGCTCACCCACCAATCAGGACTGGGTCCTTGCAGCAATCCTTAAGTTCCAAAACAACGTAGCCACTATAGGATTATAAGATGTCACCCACCAGTTTAGGACTAAAACTCTCTTAGGGTCATACACTAGTTTAGAAAGGACTCTCTAATACTACGAAACTCATGATTAGTGGATCCACATAGCCAGTATTAGTACCTGTAGCACGATACTAAAACCCTTCAAATTAGGGTTACAGGTTAGACCTTGATTAACTTAGATTGGGATATGTTAGTTATGTGATACCTATCAGAGTTTCAGTCAATATTTCAGTATATCTCTGTTCAATTTTCCTTAACTAAGTGTACAGGTTTTTAGTCATTCAGTTATAAAGATTTCAGTATTTCAGATTTTAGATTTATTTTAGATATATATTTATTCTTGGTCTTGCATTCTCAGTTTTACATATTTATTTTTTTCATGATCAGTATCCATACATGACCCTAAGTTCAGTTCTACAACATGTTCAGATTTACATGAGATTTACATATAGTATCCATGATTTACCACCTCCCAGCTTCAGTTCTACTAATTCTAAAAAAGTAAATATTTAAGTAACTAAGTGTAGTGATTCACAAACTTATCAGATTATGTTTATTACTCATGTTTGAAGATACTTCAACTTTCAGTTGATTTTAGTCTCTTAGTGAGTCTACTTGCACTGAGCATGCATGTTTTAAGATTATATACCTAATTAGTTTTACTTTTTGTATTTCACCCCCATATACTCAGTACATTTGAGTACAATCAAGAAGTACTAATCCATATATATGTCTATGTGCTATATTGTCTCATAATGTAGGTGCTATTTGTACTACACATATCATAATCAAATAGTTTGCAGCTTCCAGCCAGTTGGTAATGAGTTCTCCTAGTTCGAGAATCTCCATTTAGCGGTAGTTCATGTACTATATTATATTTATTCATATGGATTGATTCGTTGTAGTTAGAGGCATGTCCCAACTATCTATAGTCAGTATTATAGAGGCTTCATAGATAGTGTCAAAGTCATGAAATATAAATTCTATTTCTCTCTTTAGTTTTATCAAGTTGTAAAATTTATCATTATTTTATTTATTCAAACTATACGATGATTATATTTCCTCAAAGAAAACTTAGATATTTTATATATTCTAAGTAAGTTAATTATAACACCAGTTCATGGGTTATCTTAAGATAACTTATGGATCTAAGAATTATGTTATGACTAGGGGGTAGTCTTGAGTTGTGACAAACTTGATATCAAAGCACAAGGTACAAGTGTCCTAGGGTGTCGATGAATTTGTGTGTACTAGAGTCTTGTGAAATAGTACAAAGACGTCTGTACATTTCTTCGAGAGGCAATAGGGCATTTAAGGAATGTTTCCCTTCTTTCATATCTTAGATTTTGCTACAGATATGTTCTCTAAGAAACTTATACAGATTCCCATCTTTCTCTATCCATGCTAACTCTGCCTTATTTTTGAGGTAATAGAAATAGTCATGCTTAAATTCCTATAGATAAAGTTTTTCTCATAATGTCCTTGTTGACAGTTATGGGATTGCATGTAGACTCAAAAGTATCCCGTCAGTGCCTTTATTTTCCAACGTATGAAATATTTCATACATATTTATAAAAATCATCCACTAAACCAAAGTCAGATGTGCTTTCAGATCCCTTTTTAGAATCTTATGATAGCATGTGATCTAGAGTTAGAAGCATGAACCCAGAAGTTTAGTAGTAGTAAAGTGTGGATAGTGTTATCAAAATTTAGTAGATTATATATCCATGGGGCTAGTTTTATGAAGGTAAACCAGTAGGCTTGAAATAGTGTATGCAAGAATTGAAGTTTATTGATTTGAAATTAAGTATGATAATGTGTGTATGATTAAGAATTGTGCCCAAGGTGTTATGGGATTGTAGTATTTCTAAGTTCTTAAAGTATGTGTTCTTAGATAGTACCCATGAGTTGTTAAGTGAGAATGAGTATATATAGTATATAATGTTCTTACCAGCTAAGTCATGGGTTATATATTATTGATATTGGGTATGTTGGTGTAATGGTAATTCTTATGGATTAGGGAATATAAAAGTTTAGAGATGTGATATTAGTAGGCTATGAAGAAAGATCGTATAGTTCATTAAAAGTGTGGGAATATCCATGTTAAGTGTTAGAATCTAAGTTTCAATCTTGATTGATTGAGCTAATAGAAAGAAGAGGTGAATTTCCAGATGATGTGAATTTAGGATATGGTGATACCCTCAAAGATTCTAAGTTGGTGACTATTTAAGTTGTTATATGATGACTATTAGGGCTATAGAAAGTTAAGAGTTAAATCTCAAAAGAAAGTTCGGGCAACAGGTTTTACACTTTCAGGTGTAGTTTGTTACGATGAGTTTAGTATTCATGTGTATTGTTATATCCCAGACTCAAGAGTAGAGTTATTATAGTTCAATTTAGCGTTTATTAAAAGGGCCTACAGGCGTAGAATGATGGCTTAAATCTAAGTGGGATATGATAGAACAAGTAACCAAGTTAGTCTCTTAAATTCTAGTAATTATGCTAGTATGGTGTAGAACAACAGTAAGGAAAGATGATGGCCACCCCATTCGTATCTTAGTATGATGTTTTGTACTTTAGTCATCACAATATCTACTCATTCCTTACATGTCATCTCTATGAACATATATCATATTCATGCACTTTATAGAAAATCATGTATGCTCCCAGTTCCTAGAATAAGGAGTTCCAGTTCACTCTATAGAAAAAATCATGCTCCATGAAATCATAAACTCCAAACTTAAGTCATGCAGCTCATGACTCATGTACTCATGCTTTACATTATGCTCAGTTGCCATCACTTATGGTGCACCCTTAATGACAAGCAAAATTTTCATATTATGTCATGTATGTCCTCAGTTTTGATCTCTTTAATGAATTCATATTTTTGGATACTCTATTCTTCTGTCCTTAGTTAAGTTTCAAAGATATTCATATTATTCTTTCATGCTATAGGTTCTTATGTTTTGACCTTTCAGTGACCTCTCCTTATGTCAATTGTGGTGAGGAGTAATTGTTAAGATGGAAGAGAATAAATGTTTCATATTTTGGAAAATTGTTGTATACTTGTTTCATCTAAGGTTATAAGTTTGAAAGAAGATTGAGGTAAAGTTCTTGGCATATATTATGGTTGGTTAAAAAAAATTGTGTATTTTCTTTGTTTTGTGGAAATTTTGACTTTTAAAGAGTCGTCACTTAATTTTGAAAAGGAATTAAGAAACCATTATAAGATACTTTCAATGATCCAAAATAGAATAATCATTTAAAGTTGAAAAATTCAGAGTAAGTGATTCCTATTAATGTCTTAGAAAGGTTTAAGGCACCTAAAACATCCACTAACTTCCGGTTATCCAGACTGTTTGAAAATATCTTTAGGTTAACTTTAAAAAGATTGATTTGAAAAGTGATAGATTTTAGGAAGGACTTGTTTAAAATAGGTTTGGATGACTTAGTAGGAATTTTAACTAAATCTAAACAAATTAAAAAAAAAAAATAAACACACAAAAGGGAAAAGAAGGAGGAAGTAAAAGACTTAGGCCATTAGTCCCAAATCGACGAAACCTATCCTAAACTAATTGGGCTTTCGACCCATTTTTCACCTGTCCTAATCTATGTTTTTGAGCCTTTTGGCCCAAACCCACTTCACCTATATTAAATTTACAACTTTGGCTTCAAGGCCCAAATGAATGAATAATGAAATGTTGAAATAAATAATAATAAAAACACAAAAACAGATGAATAAATGAATAAAATAAAAATGAGACTTTCGAGTCTCATGGCCGCTTCAAAGATGGGACTTTAACCCATTTTTATTCTTTCGACTCTCGTATCCATATGCCATGAGATTGGTCGTTGAACCTTCTTTGAGGCAGAATTGAGAAGATGGGCCTCATTGAGCCATCGACATTGCAATAAAAGAAATGAACAATCTTGATAACCTAGAAGTTATACTCCAAAGAAACTACTACTCCCTAACCAAAGTCTCTTTTCAAAAGAAAGAGAGTAAAAAAACTCTTCAGTTAATCACGTATGCATCAATTCTTAAAATAAAATAACAATATTTCAAGATAAAATTTGGGCCTTAGCCTCCCTACTCCTTAACCGGCATCGGAGGGTAATAAATTGAACATAAATGGAATTCTAAAGAAGAAAACATATCTCATTGATGAAATCAAAAAAATAATAGAAATAAATCAAGAACCTTATGTCTCTCTCATGTGATTAAAAAAAAATTACATGGGAAACACAGAGAACTTGGGACCCAATTGGAGCCTGACTCTTGAACACAACAGTTGATCACCACATGACGGGTTAAAGAAATCTTTTACACTCGATTCTTCAAACATAACAAATAAATGACAAAGAATCAATATTCATCAGTGGGTTTTGAATATTAGAAGACTTTAGAGATGAAAACATATCATAGCAAGAATACGTCTCATTTCTCGAGTTTTTAATTTTTGAGAAGAAACTATTTCCCTTCTTGAGCCATTGACATTTTACCAGTATTAGGAATTAGAGAAAAATCAATGGACAAATAGCTTCAACAGGGAGCTTGGTTTAAACAGGAAGAAGCTTACAGTATTCCCAATACTTCAGCAAAATAGAAAAAAAACTCTTTGTAGATTACAAATATGCTCAAATTAGCTTGTGTTTGGTTAATAAACAAATATATGGCTAAGGGAAAACAAGGAATCAATCAATGATTGAAATAAATGAACATGCACACGAATCAACTCACAAAACACATCAAAAAACTGGAATGATGATTCTAAATAAAATCTTGAATGAACATCAAGAACAATATCATTCTTAATTTTTTCACAAAAACCTATGGCTTTCAAAGCCGCCTACAGCGAACAACTCTCAGCACTCAAGATTATAAAAATAAAACTACGAACAAGGAAACACGAGGCTGAAAATAATTATGCGAGAATCAAAATATAATCTTTAACCATGAACCAGCGATTCAAACCACAAACAGTATACAAGATTAGACAATAGGTTGAAAATTAATCAATAACACCAAAAGTAGATAACAAATTATGAAATTGAGATAAAGATGACGGAAACCACATATCAGACAATCAGAACAGGAATTGAAACTAACATAATAATACAACCAATATTTTGTTTCGCTAAAATAGCAACCTATAGTCTTTAAGACCTCTACAGTAGGCAACCAAGCATACAAGATTTTTGGAATAACACTTATGACTATAGAATGAAAAAATAAAGTAGAATACGATCGAAACTAAATGGAAATAGAATGTTACCAATTTGGGAGCAAAAAAATGTGACTCAAACTTTTCATAATCAATCGCCGCCAAAATACATTATCCTCAGTTCAAAATTCCAATTTCCGACTAATTTCCCAAAAAAAAAACAAAAAATTTTTGCTCAAATTTCTACTAAAAGAAGACTGTATCTTTTTTCTTTCGCTCGTAGGTCCCCATTTTTTGTTCGAGATTTTGTCTCTTGTTTTTTGCTTCTCACCTCCCAAAAGAAATTTTTCCACCCTCTTTTCTAATTCCCAAAACCGGCTTTACACAGAAGGGAAAATAGGGGTTAATTTTTCAAATTCGAATAGAGGAATTCAAATAATGAAAAAGAGATAAGATGGTTGAGCTAAAAATCGTACCATTTAGTACGGATTGAAATTTTAAACTTTGGTAGCTTAGTTGTCCAGCTTCTAGAATTTTCTTTGAAACCATGGAGGATACGGATCGGGTTACCAGGATGACATCACGGTTGAGTTCGGGTCATCTAGTTCAGAGTGTTACAAGGGTCACTGGGTTGGGTCGGCGCTGGCTAACCCAGTCATCATTGTTGTCATATAGTTGTTGATGTTCGATGTTGGTGTTGTTGTTTGTTGTCGTTGAAAGCTTTGGATAAAATCTTACTGCTCGTACGCTAGGCTATTGTTCTTTGGGTTTTGGTCACTAATTTGGGTTGTAAACGGGTCGAAGATTCGGAATTATTGGTCAATTTTCTTTGATGTTAGTTTTTTTAAAGGTGTTGCCGTTAGTGTCGGCTAATATTGAAGTCGTACATTGTTGTTGCTAGTTAAAGAAGAAAGAAATATGGGTCAACGGGTTAGGTTGATCTGTTGGGCTTAGAAAAAGTATGGTGGTTGTTGATGCTAAATCGGGTTGTTTATTGGAGTGTTCCTGGGGCGCTGATTTGGGCCTAGATGAAAAATAATTATTGTTGGGGCTGAAATTGGGTTAAAATTGGGTTTTAATTTGGGTTATTCAATAACCCCAATTAAATTTAATTAGGGTTAAGATAACCCCAACTAGATTTAATTGGGTTACAATAACCCTAATTAGATTTAATTGGGTTACATTAACCCTAATTAAATTAGAAAATTGGTACTCTTCGAAATTATTTAAAAAAATCTCAGTTAGACTAAAGGTTATAAAAATAATTCCAATTATGATCAAGCTTATTCTGTTTAAATTTTGATTAAATTAAAAGTTAATTGGCCAATTGTATTACAATTGTGGCCAATTTTGTTTCAATTATGATCAAATTTACTAGATTGATTAAATTGAAATTCGATACGAATTAATACCTTGTTTAATCTCGAGCTTTTTGATTTAATAAAATTGACTAATTATTTTCCAAATAAATTATTTTCAATAATAAATTATATTTAAATCAAGATTTTAATCTTTTAAATTTATTTTCAAAATAATCCTTAATTTAAAGTCCAATTCTGATAAAAATGTTCAATTAAATGACATCATTTATACAATCTCATCTATGTAAATACAAAAATATATAATTATCACTTAAATGACAAATTTAGCGCAAATAAATATTTTAAAATGCATTTATTTGGAAAAAATAATTGTTGTGATTTTATTTAATAATCAAAGGAATTCGAGTTTAAACATAGTTGTGGAGGGAAAAAAAATTAGGTATCAACAACTGTCATATCCTTTTGGGTAGGATGGATGCAAGTAATCCCGGGAAAAGGGAGGTTGACGTTCCTAATTTTTGTCCGACCACAAATTTGAATCTTTAAAAAGGTTGGTTTTCGCATGAATTTTAGAGTTATGGCCGGACCTTAGTATTAGGTTTCCTACATATCTCAGGTTACATGATGTAATACCCCAAACTTTCTTTAAGTCAAATCTAGTCTCCAAAAGAGTTAATGATGACTTCCTAAATGATTAATGTTTAAATCAGATATAATTTTCCCAATTTCAAATTTTTATCATGTGAAAAATTGAATTATCTTAACAACGATACCAATTTCGTCCAAATCCAGTATCGGAGTAAAAAGTTATAGACATTTTACAGAGAACTGTCGGAACTACCCAAAAGTGACGGTCAGGCCGATGGACCGTTGAGCCAACGATGGACCGTCGCCCAAGCCATCACAACTAAGGTAGTGAACCTGACTTCTGGTCAAGTATGACGGTCAGGACCGATGAGCAGTCGAGCTAGCAAAGGACCGTAGCCCAAACCATCATAGACGAGGTAGAAAGTTTAGGTTCTAGCCAAGTACGACGGGGTGGATCGACGGACCATTGAGCCAGCGACGTAACATCGCCCAAACCGTCTCCACTTCTGATCAGTGATTTTAAGTAATTTTTAAAAGGGTATTTGGATCTTTTTCCACCCGTTTTAACCCCTAGTTATACCAGACTAGAGCTCATAACTTCTTTATTCATCCATAATACCAAATTAGGGTTTCTCTCAAAGATCAATCCCCAAGAACAAGAAACCCTAGGTGTTTAATCCCAAGTAAGGAATTCAAGTTTTCCTCCATCAGTCTTCAAGAAATCATCAACCCAGGTATGTAAAGTGTTGATTCATGGGTTTCATTCACCCATGAAGCTCAAGAATCCCATTTTTAAACTCATGAATTATGATTTCCATGTGGTGGGTTGATTTTAATTATATTGATGTGGTTGTATGAATCCCAAGTTGGAGTATTTATGTACTTTTCATGAATTTATACTAGTATGTGGGTTGGAAACTTTTAAATTGAGTTTATTAAGTTAACCATGATGTATGAACCAGTGTATATGCCTAAGACTAAGGCTATGCATGCAATGTGTTTGATAAAATGCCTAAGAGAACAAGAATCACGCTTTAGGACTCAATTATGACCAAATTGATGAACCCATGCTTTACCCTTATGTTCAAAATGACTTCCATGTTATTGTTATGCATTGGAATTGTGATTGTTCATGAGATTAGCCCTATGAAATTATGACATATTTATATGCATTCCTATTCATGTACCAAACCATGATAATCAAGTGCCACATAAAATTCCCCAATGATTGTATTATGGATTGCTGATTATGGTCGTGAGTCCAGGAAGTGTCATGTCTTATCAGTTTTATGCTATCGAGTCCTGGGGGTACTTGTACCTGACAATTTAGTTGTGTGCCTAGAGCCAGCGTCAGTTTTTAAGAGTAGAATTCAGTTAGACTCATGACTCAGGAAAACTCAAAAATCCCAGTAATCTCAGAAATCTCAGTAACTTAATAA
Source organism: Capsicum annuum (assembly GCF_002878395.1). Classification (NCBI taxonomy): domain Eukaryota; kingdom Viridiplantae; phylum Streptophyta; class Magnoliopsida; order Solanales; family Solanaceae; genus Capsicum; species Capsicum annuum. The sequence goes on along the minus strand of NC_061122.1, from coordinate 114,701,057 downwards.
TCTCAGTAGTATTTCGTCATTCAATAAAACTCACTAAAATTAATCCAATTTAGATCAATTAATCATGTTTCAGTGTCTATTCAGATGAGAGTAGGAATTAGCACCGAGTAAACCCAAGGATGAGGGCACATATTGACAGTTGAGGGTGTGATCCTTAGAAGCAATCCTTTCATTCCAGAACTATGTAGGCAGCATAGGTTAAGACATCAACACTGACAGATGAGGGTTGATGAGGTGGATTAACACTATCAGATAAGGGTCCCACAATTCTCTTTTGGGGACACTGTCAGATGAGGGTCACCCACAGCTTGTCCTTACAAGTGGCGCGATATTACCACTCTTCCAATTGGGGTTACAGATTGGACCCCAACTCAGCTATAATAGCTTAATAGAGGCATGTTAGTTAGATGAATACTTCCCACAGTTATATTCTCAGTCTTAGTCTCAGTAATAGAACTCAGATAGTTTTATAAAATTCAGGACTGTCAGATATAGTCACCTAGTTCAGTACAGAACTCAGCTAGTTCCATCAGAAATAGGACTGTTAGACACAGTCATTCAGATAATAGTATATCAATCATATGAAACTTATGTTATTCAGTGATGTCATAATCTCAGTTACAGTTCACATATTCATGCATGTATTCTCACGTTCATGTTATTTAGTCAGTTAGTATTGTTCATGCATATAAACCCCTCGCATTCAGCCTACCTCACTTGTATACCAGTACATTCAATCATATTGATGCATTTATGCTATAGTATTTTATACCATAGTTCAGAAGTACGAACTCTAGAGCATCCTTAGTAGATCAAACGTTCAGCAGCCAGACTAGCAGTGAGTCCTCATTATTTGAGGATAGCATAATTATTTTATTACTTTATTATTTCAATAGTTCGGAGTTAGTTGGGTACATATCCCATCAACTCTACGGTTTGAGGCAGTTTAGAGGCTTCCAGACTATAGCATGTTCAGACAGTTATTTCAGTTTTGGTATGGTGATACCGTATTATTCAGATGTTATATTTTATCAGATATTTGAACCATATGGCCTTTAAGTCTTTTATTTTGTATTTATACAGTATGTTATGCAGTGCTCAGTATAGATATCATTCATGGGTTAGTTTGTGGTCCTTCGAGGTCATGAGCACCGTATGGTATTTCGGTACCAGATTCGGGGCATTACACATGAGAATTCAGGCCACTTGTAGTTCATAAAGCTTAATTTAAATCACGATTTCAAAAAATTCACATACTATCTTTGCTTTGGAGTTTTTAGTAAAACTGAGAAGCTGGAAAAGAGGGATTTGGGGAGAGGTTGGAATGCAGTCGAGTTTTCCACATAGAGCCCAACCTATATATCCCCGAGACTCAAGGAATTAAGCTGCTTATAGTTTGACTCAATCAGTAGAAAAGATAGTCTTTTATTTTAGACGATCTTTGACTCAGGATGAGTGATAAGTTGTTCAAGTTATGAAAAGAGGCTTCTAACCTCTTAACCATGAATGTGGAGCTCTTCACATCTATAGGTGAGAATATACCTAGACATAATTTTCAAAACTCCTGGTGTGTTGTCACCCGAATTTGAATGAAAGAGAAGATTACCCTCAGTATGAGTTTAGAAATATCCCAAAGGTGAAGTTGAAACTTGAATATCCCAAAATACCCACATCTTCTAACAGGGGTGTGGTTTGATTGGTGGTGGTGATGATCCTTTAGCTTGCATCGAAAGAGTTTGACGTTCCTCTCTAGACTATGTCCTATTTTGCTGCTAAGAAAAAGTTCCACGTTGTGCTGCATCCTATCTGTAGTCGTCCACACCTATGGTTTTGATTTGAGATTTTCATCCTTTCGAATGATCTTGATAATGTTTCAAACAAAAGTGTTAGTGCTAAACATAATTCACGAAAGAGGTATATAGTCTTTACTATATCTCCACGTGAGTTGCATAGTCATTCCTTTCATATACCTATTTGGAAGGAAATAACTTGCAATAATAGACACAACAACCTTCTTGGTTGTTACAAAATTATCTTATTTGTCGAGTGAATATGTCTTAAAAGTGAGGTGGCCTCTTGGACACCGATGACACTTTATGCATAACGGTCCTAGCAACTTCTTAATCTTGCGTTGATGTGGAAACCCTTTTGAGTCACCTATGATGCTTGTGGAATAATAACCTCTCCAATTATTTCCAATAATTCTTTGTATATGATCTCGGGTAGGTCTTGCGCATCATTTGTATCGATACAGCTTGTAGATTTTCTTTTAAATTGTAAACCTTTGGATAATCTCGTGCATTATTTAATGTTGGATACGAGGCGACTTACAGATATCCTTTAAATTTCTAGTTTCTAGTTGATCCTACACATTATCCAACCTTGGATAAGAGATGACTTACAGATATCCCTCTAATCGCTAGCTCTCACGTATTCCTACACATCATCCGACTTTGAATACAATATGACTTAAAGATATCTCTCAAATTCGTAGTCTTTGGATAATCCTACACATAATCGATCTTTGATATGATACGGATTATATAGAATCCTTGGACTTATCAATTTGACAATCTTGCATATTCTCCGATAAGGATTTAGTTACGACTTACGGATAACTTTCAGACTGTTAATTTTTGGGTAACCTTGCACATTATCCATGTACGATGTTGTTGCAGCTTATGAATTAGATATGGGCTATCAACTCATAGGTAACCTTTCTCACTATCCTATTTCAAATAATATGACTTATAGATGATCCTTAAATTGTCAATTTCAAAAAAATCTCATATTTCGTTTGCTTTCAGATAGCAACTTACAGACGTCTCTTTGAATCATGTGCTTTTGATACATTAAGATGTTGATTCATAAAATAATGAGATATCCTTGAAATCAGCATATGCTATCTCACATGTTAATAGATATTAGGTATTGATAATATCCTCGATGTAGCATATGCTATCTCGCGCGTCAACAGATATTAGATGCTGATGATATCCTTGACGCCAGCATATGATAGCTCATGCGTCATCAGATATTTAATACAGAGAATACCCTCGATTCCAGTATATAATATCTCGTGTATCATTAGATATTTAATGCAGATGATACCCTCGATGCCAGCATATGATATCTCATACGTCATTAGATATTTAATACAGGTGATACACTCAATGCCAGTGTATGATATCTCATGCATCATCAGATATTTAATGCAGATGATACCCTCAATACCAGTGTATGATATCTCGCACGTCATTAGATATTTGATGATGATGATGATATCCTCGATGCCAGCGTATGATACCTTGTGTCATCAGATATTTAATACAAATAATACCCTCGATGCCAGTGTATGATATCTCGCTCGTCATCAGATATTTAATGCAGATAATACCCTTAACATCAGCGTATGATATCTCACGTGTCATCAGATATTTGATGATAGTGATATCCTCGATGCCAACGTATGATATCTCATACATTATCAGATATTTAATGATGATGATGTCCTCAATGCCAGTGTACGATATCTCATGTGTCAATAGATATTAGATGATGATATCCTCGACACCAGCGTATGATATCTCGCATGTCAGTATATATTAGATGATGATGATATCCTCAATGCCAGCATATGATATCTCGCGTGTCAACCGATATTAGATAAGTATATCCTTGATGCCAGCGTATGATATCTTGCGTGTCAATAGATATTGATTATGATGATATCCTTAACGCCAGCATATGATATCTCGTGTGTCAACTTATATTGATAATGATGATATCCTCAATGCCAACGTATGATATCTCGCGTGTCAACAGATATTAGATGATGATGATATCCTCGACGCCAACGTATAATATTTTGCGTGTCAATAGATATTAGATGATGATATGAAATGGTTCTTCCGGTGATTTGAAAACAGTTTCACCTTAGTTCATTTTTCTGCATCTTGCTTTCTACATGTATCTGTACTCAAAGTAGACAATTAGCAGACGCAATGTCGCTCTCATTAGTGACCAAAGTCAAGCTTTATGATTGTTTAATGACAAATACTAAGCATAATAATTTGAATGGCTTATTCTGTTATTAATCTTCTTTTTTAGAAGAAATGATTAAATAGTAAATCCACCAGATGCAAGTAAATGGGGCAAACCCTTGTTTGGGGATTACTCAAATACCGTTGCTTCGCTTCAAGGTGAATTTTGAGGATGACTTTCTGCTCTTTCTCCTGTTGAGTGATCCTTTGATTGTTTATTTATTATGACAACTCCATTGAATGTTCCTGTGCTCAAGGTAAATATTTAGTAAACATAAAGTCATTTTTGCTGGGGATTATTTTTTAGAAAAATTCTAAATACGATATTTATGAAGAAATAAGACGTCTTTGTTTGTCCTTCATGATCTCAATAAATGAGATAGTCAATTCAAAAGGCCCTTGATAAATGGGTATTAAACCCATTTTTAGGGCTACCCAAAAATATCATTCTTGATCATTTTATGCTTTGGAGTGGCTTATAACTCGCTCAGGGATTTTTGAAAAAGACTCCCATTTTTGTGTATTGATCCCTGTATCCACAGAAAAATTGATTAGTTTTGAGTGAAACTACTCCATGTTGACCTTCTTCGATCCTTGGTTTGTCCCTCGCCATCTTTTAGGTGCCCCGTCATGTTGGTACCTCCACCCCGGCTCCTTGCTCTAATAGACGTCTAGGCAATCACTAAGTAAAAGATTTGTATAGATTTTTGAAAGTAGTCTTACTTTTAGAAAATAGTTTCGAAAGTTTCTAAAAAGCTTTAGAAAATCTCTACCAGTCATGTCATGTACTAGCTCAACAAACTCAATCTCTTGGTTTTGACAATATTCGATAGAGGATTTTCACAACTCATTATCATTGTTGGAGGGTTCTTCAAATAGTTCTATCATAGTCGAAAATTGAGTCTACCTGGACTTTATCAAAACTAATAACTTCAAAAGTTTGACTTTGACCTCTGGTGCTGGGGAATTTAAAATACATTCTAGTGTTTGGTGGAAATTTTAAGGTTCCTCAAAATTTCTACCCCAGTTTAAAGTTGTTTGAGATGATATCAACTCAAGAGGATCCGAAGGCTTTATCGGTCTTTGTTCTCTTTGTTGGATGATGATCTTCCTCTTGTGGATTTTCGAGATTTCTTCTTAAAAATTCTACCTCAGTTTCCATTTGCTAGGGTTACATGATCGAGATGTTGGGGCGCCTGCATATTCCATTAAAGCAGGAATCAGGTCAAATATAGTTCAGGACTACGCTAAGGATATATAGAAAAATCTAATGGGTTGACTAAAGACGACATAGGTCGCCTACGTATCCCTTTTTTGGGAATTCAGGTCATCACGTAGTTCATACATAAAAGAAAAAAATAAAATCCTAAGGGGTTGACCGAAGCCGACATAGGCCCCCTACGTATCCCTTTCTTGGTAATTTAGGTCATTATGTAGTTCATACATAAACGGAAAGGATAAAATTCTAAGAGGTTGACCGAAGCTGACATAGGCCGTCTATATATCCCTTTCTTGGGAATTTAATTCAAACGTAGTTCGTACATAAAGGGAAAAGGATTCTAGGCAATTAAACACCATAAAACAAATACTATCAAATAGGCGATTACAAATAAACTAAGGAAACACAAAACTAAAACATCCTTCAATCATAGTATCTCTTTACCAAATCAAAATTGATTGGTTTGGTCCACTCTTAACCATCTATCTCAGGTAGGATTAGGGCTCCTCTAGTTTGGGCTTTTTTCGATTTTCAAATTCCTCTATATCTTCCACTAACTACTCCTTATCATCATTTTTTTGTTCATCATCATCCTTTCCGCTCTATTCGTCTAACCCTTTTCATAACATGACATTGGCAGGTTTCTTAAATTATTTCTATCAAAATAAACCATGTTAGATGATAACAAGATAATAAAAGATAATAATATAATCATATTTAAAAATAACTTCTTAAATAAAGGGAGGTCTTTTGGAAAAGAAATAAAAACTATTGCTCACGACCCGCGCAAATGCGAGCCCATGCCTTTTTGAAAATAATAAAACACAAAAAGAAAATTTGAGAAACAAAAAGGTAGATCACGGAGCCTCCTCCGGATCATCGCCAATTTTTGAAACTACTAGTAATTGCCCTTTCATTTACCATGATGAGCGACAGATTATGAGAGGAATGGAGGTCCAGTTTTGCAAAGCCTCTCCTGGTGTAACCTTCCTCACCTTATCAGACTTTGGGAAATCCTTCGGTATATCATTTCATCCCTCAAGCATATTTCTTATCCCATCCCCAACACCATCATCTTTTGACATCTCGCACACAATAAATGACTGGTATAGGAGTGGCAACAGTTTGGACAGACTCATCTTTGATTATCTTCAATTTGATCTTCCTTTCTTGGTCGGTACCCTATCCCTTGCTTAAATGATTTTTCTGGGACCATAATAGGTTATTTAATTCCTTATAAATTCTTACTCAAGGCACTCAAGGAAGCTACAACTTTCTCTATCTTCTCCACTCCTGTTGTCTTTTTGAAATTTTCTAAATTTGCCTTAGTAATAATCTTGCTAAATACCCATTTATCTGCTATTTTGATCATGCTAACTGTGGCTCTCCCATGGTTAGGCAATGGATTACTGGAGATATTTGGTGTCGGCGTTTGAAGAGTGATGATCTTCTTATCAATCAAGTCTTGAATTTTGTGTTTCAGATTAATGCAATCTTCCGTATTATGCCCGAGCGCTCCTGAATGATAAGCGCAGACTTGATCATCCTGAAAGAATCGGGAATTGAGATTGGTAGGCTTTGGAGGAATAGGCTGTAAATAACTACCTTTCATCAATCTTTCGAAGAGCTGGGTACGACTTTTAGTCAATGGAGTGAATTTTCTAGGAGGCTTCTTTTTTAGGTTTACACGTGGAGGGTTATACTGATTTTTATTAGCGGGAGAGGTACTTGATGATAGTTTGGACGCGCTTGGATGTTTATTAGGTTGTTTGGAAGAGTAGCTTGAACATGAAACTGATAATTTGGCTGCGGAACTTCGTACTGGGGTAAAATATTTGTAAGCAAAGCTTGGTATTAAGATTGGGCGTAGAATACAGGCTGAAAACTTGATGATGGAGGTGAGGAAAGAATATTCCTTGGCTTGAATTTCTTCTTTAATTTATCCACAAAATTAGTAGAGACCGGAGTCACATCCTCTCATTTCTTCATTGAGAATGCAGAAGATTCAGATGATGTTGAGGTTTTGATAATCATTCCTTTTCGAATACCTTCCTCTAGCGATTCCCTAATTTTTACTGAATTTGTAAAAGTTTTCCTGACTGCGGATACTATCCTAGTGTAAAATTCTCTCTCCTGAGCGCAAGAGAAAATCGATACCATTTTCTCTTCGGACATGGGAGGTTGTACTTTGGCAGCTTCCTTCCGCCAATAGAAGGCACAGTTTCAAAAACACTCATCATTCTTTTGCTTGATCCAGTATAATGAGTATCGGCCAGGGACTAGTTCTATGTTACACGCAAACCTATTAAGGAAATCGTTAGCTAATGCCCTCCAACTAGTCCATCTTTTTAGTTTTTGAGACTTGAACCAATCTAGGGCTTCGGTGCTTAAGCTCTGACTGAACAGGCGCATCAATAATGCCTTATTTTTTCCTACTCCCATCATTTTATCACAATACTTTGTCAGATGGTCCATTGGATTTCCAGTACCGTCGAATACTTCAAATTTAGAGACCTTGTATCCTTCTGGTAGATCTACTCCAGGGTGAACACATAGATCATCGTAACGTAGGCCATCATTGTCCTCTATCCCATGAGATTTCTAGATCCTCATAATCTCTTCATTTAGAGCCAATAACTTCATTTCATGATCGGTCCTCTGCTCTTTCTCCTTCTCCTCGTAATTGTCTATCTCAGGATTAGGAAGGGAATTGTAAATGTCAGGGGTTATGATAACATAAGGAGGATTGGGAAGGGTATCTTGATTTTGAGGATGAAAAAAAATTGGTTGGTTTTGTGGAATTTAAGAGTAGTTTGGTGGGATCTGAAAAGGATTTTGCGGATTCAAAGATATATTTGGAGGATTTTGTAGATTTGGGGATGGATTTTGTAGATTTGGGAGCGAATTTTTGGGATTTTGAAGCGGGTTTTGTGGGTTTAAAAGCATGTTCTGGGGATTTGGGAATGAATTTTGTGAATTTGGAGATGGATTTTATGGGGTTAGGGATGAATTTTGTAGATGGTAAGCATCTAGGTTATTTTCTCGATTGGTGTTTTGGATTAGTTAAGGAGTGGAAATGAACAATATGTTATTTGGATGGTCCCCAAGAATAGGCGTACTGAGGGGAGGGATCTGGCGTGGAGTTTCGTGTCCTCCTGGAGTGGGAGCACTGACAGTGATAGCCAGGTTAACCAAATCTCGAGTATGATTCATCTCCTCCTGAAGTATTTCCAATTTTCTCGCGAGTTCAGCAATCATCTCGTTTTGTTCCGCTATTACATTGTCCCTGATGGTCAACGCATTTTCTTCATCACTCCCATCATGTTTGAATGATGATTAAGGGATGGGATCTTATGCGCTTTTAACCGGGTGAAGTAAGGATGTTCTGCCAACTTATTTTAACACGGAGTAGTTTTCTATTATTTGTAAAGTAAAATAACTTAAAGGAAGATGTGTTAGTTTTCATATGTGATAGGTAATGCAAGATACTTGGCAAGCAGTAACCACATAGAGTTGTTGGTGCCATAGACAAACTGATCCACGAGAGCATAGTGAATAAATCTGCCTTTGACTCAAATAAACACACGTAAACACATAAGATAGTTATATCACATAAAAATTATAATAGCACGTATCCTAACTGGGGTGACCCGTTTGAGCCAAGGGTTTAGGCTTGATGAACTTTGAAGAAAATATATGCCTTTTTTAAAGCAAATGCATTATCCTCCAATTTAATAAATATACAAAAATGGCATAAATGCCTACAAAAGTTGCACAAAAGGGGTACAATCTTTAGAGAAAGAAAAATAACATGAGAATAAGAATGATGTCTCATGCAGAGGATAGGAAATACTAACTCCTGAATGCTTCATCTATCGGCCTTCGCCTTCTTAGCTTTGTCCGCTTCTTTTCATTGGTGACATCCATTGATGAATCAAGCAATTTTTGCTTGACTTGCTTCGATTCCTCTCTTAATTGGTGTATAATTGAGACATCCACACGAAAGTAAGCAAAGCAAGCTTTTTTTCGACCCCCAAAGAATAATGAATTGGATTAAATAAACATATATTTCTTCAACACATAAATATGATTCGTCTGTAAATGAATCGAGGTCAATAAACGCAGGGCAAGTTTTCTAATGGGCTCAATACCCCCTCGGGTATTGGGTTGTCCTAGGATTATGCCTAAAATAGGGTTTTGATTTAGCTCTACCCTGGGTGTCTAGAGTGAGTTTGAACCAGGTTCCCAAGCGGACTACTTGGGTTTAAAAAATACGAACAGTCATCAGATGAATCACGTGCTAATAAACCATCGTATTTTTAACACTTTATTTGAAGTTGAACAACAGGAGTCAGGACATCCACGAAACCCCAAAACAATTTAATGAATCAATGCGAGATTACACTATGAGATGCAATAATTAAAATTCAACAAAATCAAAACATATAAACACATAAGCAATTAAAAATTTAATCAAAAGATGAAATCAAACATTTGGTTAGAAGCTAATTAAATATCCCCAGCAGAGCCGCCATTTCTGTTTTGCAAAAATTTTGACTTTTGAGTCACCACTTAATTTTGAAAAGGAATTAAGAAATCATTATAAGATACTTTAAACGATCCAAAACAAAAAAATCATTTAAAGTTGAAAGATTCTGCGTAAGCAATTCCTATTAACGTTTTAGGAAGGTTTAAGACACTTAAAACATTCGCTAACTTGCGGTTATCTGGACTTTTTAAAAATATCTTTTGACTAACTTTAAAAAGATTGATTTGAAAAGTGATTGACTTTAGAAAAAAACTTGTATAAAATAGGTTTGGACGACTTAGTAGGGATTTTAACTAAGTCTAAACAAATTTAAAAAACAAATAAACAAGGAGAAAAGGAGGAGGAAGTAAAAAACTTAGGCCATTAGGCCCAAATCAACGAAATCTGTCATAATCTAATTGGGATTTTGACCAATTTTTCACCTGTCCTAATCTATGTTTTGAATCTTTTTGGCCCAAACCCGCTTCACCTGTATTAAATTTACAACTTTGACTTCGAGGCCCAAATGACGAAATAATGAAATGAAGAAATAAATAATAATAAAAAGACAACAACAAATGAAGAAATGAATAAAATAAAAATGAGACATTTGAGTCTCGTGGCCGCTTCAAAGATGGGACTTTAACCCATTTTTCTTCCTCCGACTTCTCGTATCCATACGCCATGAGATTGGTCTTTGAACCTTCTTTGAGGCAGACTTGAGAAGATGGGCCTCATTGACCCACCGACATTGCCAAGGGAGGGAGCCCATTGTGGACTCGAGAACAAATTCACATACCACACAAAGAAAAATGATATCGAATTAATACATATTCTAAGTATGGGCTATTAACGTATTAATATTACGAAAATGCACTGTCGTATAAAAATAATGATAACAATGATAATAATAGTGCTAAAAGGAAATATATATACATTACAACTAGAGAAAAAAACCCACAAATGATTCAGTAAACTCGAAATGATAGAAACAAATTAAAAAAAACAAAGTGAAAAGTTCATGGTTTACCAATTTTAGATTGAGGTGCCACAGGCAAATTGAGCAACAGAAAGGCAGTGATTCAATCTATCTTAAAATAACAAGTTTAAATAGGCTAGGAAAGCAAAATAGTAACAAATTAGGCACAAATGCAATAAGAGAAACGAACAATCTTGATAACCAAGAAGTTACACTCCAAACAAACTACTACTCCCTAACCAAAGTCCCTTTTGAAAAGAAAGAGAGAGGAAAAAGACTTTAAAGTTAATCACGTATGCATCAATTCTTAAAATAAAATAACAATATTTCAAGATAAAATTCTGGCCTTAGCCTCCCTGGTCATTAACAGACATCGGAGGGTAATAAATTGAACATAAATGGAATTCTAAAGAAGAAAACTTATCTCGTTGATGAAACCAAAGGATAGTAGAAATGAATCAAGCGCCTTATGTCTTCCTCATGTGATTAAAAAAATTTTACACAGGAAACACAGAGAACTTGGGACCCAATTGGAGCCTAAACTACTATGAGACATAAGAAAAGACTCTTGACCACAACAGTTGATCAGCACAGGACAGGCTAAAGAAATCTTTTACACTAGATTCTTCAAACATAACACATAAATAACAAAGAATCAATATTCATCAGTGGGACTCGAATATTAGAAGACTTTAGAGATGAAAACATATCATAACAAGAATACGTCTCATTTCTCAAGTTTTTAATTTTTGAGAAGAAACTATTTCCCTTCTTGAGCCATTGACATTTTACCAGTATTAGGAATTAGAGAAAAATCAATGGACAAACAGCTTCAACAGGGAGCTTGGTTTAAACGGCAAAAAGCTTACAGTATTCCCAATACTTCAGCAAAACAGAAAAAAACACTTTGTAGATTACAAATATGCTCAAATCAGCTTGTGTTTGGTCAATAAACAGATATATCGCTAAGGGAATACAAGGAATCGATCAATGATCGAAATAAACGAACATGCACACGAATCAGCACACAAAACACATCAAAAAACTGGAACAATGATTCTAAAAAAATCTTGAAAGAACATCAAGAACAACATCATTCATAATTTTTTCACAACAACCTATGGCTTTCAAAGCCGTCTACAGCAAAAAACTCTCAGTACTCAAGATTATAAAAATACAACTACGAACAAGGCAACATAAGGCTAAACACTGTCAAGCGAGAATCAAAATATAATCTTTAACTATGAAACTGCGATTCAAACCACAAACGGTACACAAGATGAGACAATAGGTCGAAAATTAATCAATAACGCCAAAAGTAGATGACATTACGAAATCAAGATAAAGGCGACAAAAACCACATATCAGACAATCAGAACAGGAATTGATCCTAACGTAACAATACAACCAATATTTTCTTTCACTAAAATAGCAACCTATGGTCTTTAAGACCTCTACAACATGCAACCCACCATACAAGATTTTTGGAATAACACTTATGACTATAGAATGAACAGATGAAGTAGAATACAATCGAAACTAAATAAAAATAGAATGTTACCTATTCAGGAGCAGCAAAATGTGACGTGAAGTTTTCAGAATCAATTGCCATCAAAATATGTCGTCCTCAGTTTAGAAATTCCAATTTTTGACCAATTTCCCGGAGAAAAAATAAAAGAACTTTGCTCAAATTTCTACTAAAGAAAGACTGTATCATCTGTTTCTTTTGCTCGAAGGTCCCCCTTTTTTTGTTTGAGATTTTCTCTCTTGTTTTTTGTTTCTCACCTCCCAAGAGAAATTTTTCCACCCCCTTTTCTGATTCCCAAAAACGGCTTTATATAGAAGGGAAAATGGGGGTTTATTTTTGAAATTCAAATAGGGGAATTCAAATTTTGAAAAAGGGATAAGATGGTTGAGCTGGAAATTATACCATTCAGTACAGATTGAAATTTTGAACGTTGGTAGCTGAGTTATCCAGCTTTTAGAATTTTCTTTGAAACCATGGTGGATACGGGTCGGGTTACCAGGTTGACATCGCGGTTGAGTTTGGGTTAGCTGGTTCGGATTGTTACAAAGGTCACTAGGTCGGGTCGGCAATGGCTGACCCGTTCATCGTTGTTGTCGTATGGTTGTTGATGTTCGATATTGGTGTTGTTGTCTGTTGTCGTTGAAAGATTTGGATGGAATCTTGTTGCTTGTACATTGGGCTGTTATTCACCGGGTTTGAGTCGCTGATCCGGGTTGCGAACGGGTCGGCGATTTGGAATTGTTGGTCGATTTTCATTGTTGTTGGGTTTGTTGAGGGTGTAATCGTTAGTGTCAGCTGTTATTGAAGCCATATGTTGTCGTTGCTGGGTAAAGAAGAAAGAAATATGGGCCGACGGGTCGAGTTGATCTGTTGGACAGGAAGAATGAATGGTGGCTGCTGATGCTAAATTGGGTTGTTATTGGAGTGGTCGGGGGGCACTGATTTGGGCCTGGATGAAAATGTTTAATGTTGGGGCTGATTTTGGGTTAAAAATTAGGTTTTAATTGGGGTTATTTAATTATCCCAATTAAATTTAACTGGGGTTAAAATAACCCTAATTAAATTTAATTGGGTTACAATAACCCTAATTAAATTAGAAAATTGGTAGTCTTCGAAATTATTTATAAAAAATAATTTCGTTAGATTAAAGGTTATAAAAATAATTTCAATTATGATCTAATCTATTCTATTTAAATTTTGACCAAATTAAAAGTTAATTGGCCAATTGCATTGCAATTGTGGCTAATTTAGTTTCAATTATGATCAAATTTAATAGATTGGTTAAATTGAATTGAAATTCGATACAAATTAACACCTTGTTTAATCTCAAGCTTCTTGATTTAAAAAAATCAACTAAATATTTTATAAATAAATTATTTTCAATAATAAATTATATTTGAATTAGGATTTTAATTATTTAAATTTATTTTTCTAATAATCCTTAATTTAAAGTTCAATTTTGATGAAAATGTTCATTTAAATGACATCATTTATACAATCTTGTATATATAAATACAAAAATATATAATTATCAGTTAAATGATAAATTTATCCCAAATAAATATTTTAAAATGTATATATTTGAAAAAATAATTGTTATAATTTTATTTGAAAATCAAAGAAACTCGAGATTAAACATAATTATGGAGGGCAAAAAATTAGGTGTCAATGGGTTGTTTGCCTAAAATTTCATGTGTGGTTATTAGTCTTCAATGTCATGTTGGTATATAAGTGGATGGGTGCATTGTGCGTTAGTGAATTCTTAGTAAGAGGTTGAATTTAGTTGTTGAAATGGTAAGAAGAATTTATCTTGAGATGAGAAGTTGTGAAAACACATGGGGTATCGAATTCATGGTTTATACTAGTAAAATGGTGGTATGTGTTATACCTTGTAATTTTGAGTTAGGCTTGAACATGGTGAGAGCATGTAGTTCAACTCACACTTTGGCTGGAGTTGTTATATGTACCCATGCGAGTATTTACGGAGCGAGGCTAAGCTTGAGTTGGGCAGTTGTGTTGCCTAGGCCTAGTAATTCTATCCCAGCTTATGTTTCATAGGCCTATGTTCCATCACTACAACAAATTCGACTATCAGTGACAAAATATTTTGTCATGAAAAAATTATATTTTATCCTGAAAAAATTATATTTTGTCACAAAAAATCTTGCGTAAAGAAAATATAATCGTCACTTGTTCGTCTCTAAATCATGGGTCGATGAATGAATATTGAGATGACTTAGTGCTTCGTCACTAAATAATTTTGCATTAACTACAAAAATATTTGTTGTCCCCAAATGCATATTTTTTATGACGATCTTGTTCGTCATAGAAATTATATTTTTTGTAGTTAATATTATTTTTTTTGTCACTAAAGAAGTTATAATGCTGACGAGAATGATGTGTCGCTAACTATTTATTTGAATTAGTGATGAATTAATTTGTCTCTAATCTTCTATGTATTTCATCGTGGAACAAAAATTATTTTGTCACTTAATACTATCTTTTACATACACATTCTCTATTTGTCTCTAAATAGATAAATTAGTGACAACATTACTTTCTTATCACTTTGTAGCTGAAAGCGATCAAGTCGGCACTAACAATACTTTTTTTACCTACGAAATAATTTTTTCACTAGAATATGTCATAATTAGTGACGATAGCTATTATCACAAAATATAAAGTTGATTTGTAGGTAATAAGTGGGCTATTTAGGGACAAAATTTACTCTTGTCACCAAATGTTCTAATTTGGTGATGAATATGTGATCGTCTTAAAAAGTAAAAGTAAAGCTTTTATGGATAAAATGTTTTGTCACTAATTACAACCATTTGTATTTAGCTAGCTAGATTTTCAAAATTTGAAATTGAAATCATATATAAATATCTTAAACTTCATTATAAAGAGAATTATACAAAATAAAAAAAGACAACATACTAAAAGAAATAAGATAATAGCAAAAAAAAAAAAATATTGTCATATATTAATTAAGAACATCCAAAATGACATTCATGAGATGATATCTCACTTACATACTCTTAAATAAAAATTAACATTGATCAAAATTCGCCCAACTTGAAAGTCTAACTAAGATATACCAAATATTAACAAAACGAAGATAATAAAATGGAGGTTGCTTCTTAAAATATCATTGCAAAAATGTTTTTTTGTAGCAATTAGTCTTGATTTCTACCTTCCACAACCTATGTAAAAATAATAATTCAAGATTAGAATTCATATATTATAATATCATGATATACTACAACAATAATGATATTCTTGGTGTAATTTCACGAGTTCAAAAAGGATTTGATGTACACAGACTTTATCTTTTTCATTGCGAGGTTAGGAAGAGTGTTTCAATAGACTCTTGAATAAAAAAAAATGTAAAAACGTATATGCTTTGTTCAACACAACCTCATTATCCATATTTTCTACCATGAGAACAAACTAATAGTAAATAGCAAATTAATAGTTTAACATCAAACTAATAGTAAACAACAGATTTCTAGTTCAGGAACAGGAACAACATAACATGAAAACAGAATAAACAAAAACAATTGAGATCTCTCATAGAACTTCTATATAATGATTTTTGATGATTGGGAATTTAACCCGAGGTATAATTGGTAAAATAAACAAAGAAAGATTTAAAAATAAAATTACCTATATGGTGCATATTTATTCGAATATAGGTTACCTTATGCTCCAAATCTAACCACATGTCACAAAGCCTATTTTAATTTTCGGGTGTTAGTTCTGGTACTTTAATTTTACAAGCATCTTTCTCAGAACGTGCACTTTCAAACATCTTTTTTAATTTGTAACGTCATTGAAGACTTCTATTTTTGAGGATATCTTCACAACTATCTTTGACGTAATGTTCATCCAAATTAATTTCAAACTTCTCCTGGAGAAAACGTTTAAAGAGATAAACATAAAAATCAAGATCCCTGGCGTATTAAAAGGACATTATCATTAGTGTTACAAGATAAAAAAGTGTAAAAAAATCTTACATGACATTTAATCAGTGCAACATATTTTTCCTCTTTTGTAAGTTCCTTCCACTTGTCTGGAAGCATAAGAAAATTTCGCGCAATTATCCCCAATTCATTTGATAGTTTTGATGATTGGACCGCCTTAACTAGTCTTTCCTTACCAACTGAAATTTCTATTACCATCTTTTTCCCCAAAGTCCTCTTAAGCTTTTCAAGACCTTTTTTTCTAGTTTTTCCTCGACGCTTCTTAATTCTACTTGTATTATTTGAGCAGAAGAAGTCAGTTGCAAATAGTGATATATACATCATAGCATTTCTAAAATTATAATTAAAAATAACTTTTAATGGATGAATCTTATTAGTCAAATTCGACACGTGTAAGTTAAGATTGCAGAGTAATAAAAAAAAGTGACTGTGGAGAATAAGAAAGAACAACAAATTAATTTTATGAAATTTTGACACATTACCTCAACTAATTAATTTTGTCGAGTAATTACAAATTCGGCACTCCAACCAATTTCTTTTGTTATCATCAGTGTTGATAATTTTTTTCTTAGATTTGTCATGCAATTGTTTGTGGACCAGAACTTAATTTGCTAACATACAAGACTACTTTTATTTTTCATACAAGAGAGATGCTATTGGCTGGAGAGTAATTACAAGAGAAATTTGACACACTATCACAATTGTAGAGTAATTACAAATTCGACAGACTACCTTAACTAATTAATTTTATAAAATATTCATCATCTTTCATCAACATAAGTATCGAATAACTTAGTTTAACCAAACTTTCATGTATGGTATTACCTGTAGTAGTTGCAGGACTACTTTTATTTGACTCATCGACAAACTGGGTAGCTGAAATAGTTTTTCTAGTTAGTGTCTTTTGCTTATATATACATCCTCCTTGTGCCATGACTTTGCTTATATTCCTGCTAAATATCATAGCATATGAATTGTAATGATTAATTATGAAAATTCAATAGTTTTGAATATCCCTCAGTTATATTCCTGCTCATGGTAACTCATGTCAACCATGAGCAAAAGAAGACAACTTCTTTTTTTCTTTTTTTCCCTTAACATCAATTGTTTTTTTCTAAATTAGTTTGAAGATACAATGTATGCATCATTTAATAGGTGTATTATGATAAAATAGTCTTGTCATTAATTATTTTCTTACTAGATGTGTCAACTCAAAATGTGATAAATAAAATCGAACGAAGGGAATAAATACAATAGAATAAAAATATTGTCTATCACTAAAACGGACCACACAAATAACATCTTTCTAACCGCCTAAAGAAAGTATTCAAAAATAAGTTAATCCGCATACAAGCTAACTTCAGGTATACAAATAGTTTTGAAGTGATTCCACTTGACACCCATCGTAATAATAAATGGCTCATCTCTAGCTATTTTTTTTTTGACAAACATCGTGATCAGTAATGCGTACTCTAGGTAGGATAAAGGACTTAGTACTACTAGAATAACTCCTCTTTGTATTAAACAAGCCACTAATATCCAACATTTTGTATCTAGCACTTTGTCTTTGGTAACAATGGGAACTCGTTCCCCTTCTATAGTAGTAATTGTACTAGTACTGTATGTTCGACTAATGATGGGTTTAATCCCACATCTGGTTCTGTAATGGCTACTTAATTATATAAATAAAATATCTTCCTTTCAAAAGAAAAACTCCATCTCCAAACGATCACACCTGCTCAATTTTATAAAGCTTTAATAATTTTCATAAATTCCTATGAATGAATTTTCTCGAAATTTCTATGTTTGTGCTGCGGAACTCACAGAATCAAATTATGTAACGATGAAGACAACACAATCTGTCTAAACATTGTATTCATTAAAATAATACAATACAACATAATACAATATGATACATTGTAAAACAATACATAACAACCATCCAAATAAAGTGTTATATGAGATCGGGATCATACAACAAGTAAATTAAAAAGAAAAGTTTCAAAGATTGAAACTCTCTAGGAAGGTAAAAAGAAACTCACTAATTATTATCTGAAATTGCAATTTAGCAAACGCAATGTAAAAGACTCAAAACCTGTTCCATAATGAAAATGCTTTTTGAAGCTTTTAGGAGGTTATATGGATTATAGATACGGAGAAGAAATAATGGTACAAATACATACTAATTATAAGTTGTAGAAGATGGAGTTGAAGAGACACATTGTTACAATTACTTTTATTATTAAAAAGGAAAAATATTAATAAGCATTTAGTAGAAACAATTTAATTATGGAAGTTGTAGAACTTAGACTAAAACGTGTAATAAGCTTTATTGCATTTGATTGCTATACTTAATTGGGTTCTGTGAAGCTTTTATTATGATGGAATGTTTCAATAGAAAGCAACAATTAAAATGGAAGATATTTTATGGAAAGATATTATATTAGGATACAGATATCCAACATAATATTTCAATCATGGAATGTTTTAAAAAAATTAGTTGATCTTAAATTACTTATCAATTAAATTTAGCTGACATTCATGTTTTTATTTTTATATATCTTACAAATAAGTATTAATAATTAAACTAAAATTATATGAAAAAAATAGTAAAAAGACGGTTTTATCTATTGTGTACAATTTAATTGTAGTGTCTTTATGTTAGGATATAGATGACCAACATAATTTTTTTTAACTATGGAATGTTTCAAGAAAAAGGAAAAATTAACATGGAAGGCATTTTAATTGGGAAGAAAATTTTGCAACTAATTTTATTCTCTTTACATTAGGAAACGGATGCCCAACACAACATTTTAACTATGGAATGTTTTAAAAAAAATTATATGACCTCAAAATATTTATCAATTAAAACTAATAACTAGATTAAAATTATATGAGGGAAATAGTTAAAAGACGATTTTGTCAATTACGAAGTCTTTTAATGAAGGGTGAAAAATTCAAATAAATTTTCTAAGGATCTTCATACATTTAATATATTGTAGATGTAGATGTAAATATATTCTTCTGAAATTCAGTTTGGAGCCAAAAATTCAGAAATTAAGGGCCAAAACATTCTTTTTTGCATTTTATCTCCAAATATGATTTAGTTGTTGTGGGACTTAGCAAAGTAATTTGAAATATTTAAACAATAAGGAAAAAAAAAAACCGAACACTATGATGGTCCATTACCTTTTTTTATTTGAAACATTTGAATAGATAAGGAAAAATTAAAAAAATAGAACACAATGATGGTCCCTTGTGTTTTTTAAAGAAGATAAAAACAAGCCACAAAAAAAAAATGATTCAACTATCTTGGCATAGTGATATTTTGACTCGCCAAATTCTTGTGGAGGTGTTTGGCATGAGGTATGAGGTACGAGGTATAAGGGATAATAATTTTGAATTCTATATACATCATGGAATAACTTATCTCAAGATAGTTAATTTTGGGATAGACTATTTCCAACCAAACGAATAATAAAATATTATAATAATAAAACGTGTGCTCATAAATTACTTAAAAGAAAATTTAATAATAAAATGTTATAGTGTGCACACGACAAAAGACGTCCACAAGGCGTGGTACTAATGAGATTCCAATTCTTTGAAGCCGGAGAAATTATGTGGCCATTGGGATACCTGGTGCCCTAAAGGTGCCACTTCTTGTGTGAGGAGGAAATATCTCACGAGGCGTCGGACTGGACGTGAATAAGTGAAGTCAAATTGAGTTTTGGAGAAGGGTATTTTTTTCCAATGATATGCGATAGGTATTTTTTTCCAATGATATGCATACACCTTATATAAGCTAAATGATGATTTCTGTGAATGTTTAAGCTGATTGGAGATAGAAATACGTGAGGAGACGAAATGACTGAGGCTTAGAGTTTTACTGTAGTAACCTCGATTTTATGAATGATGCATTTTATAATTGTGTAATTAAGCTAATCAAAATTTCATCACTTTCACAAAATCGACAAAATTCATTGATTTCAAACTTTTCCTTACCAATTAATCAGTGAACTCTGTCCATTTTTCTTATGAAACACTTGAATTTTTTTTCAGGTGTTACTTGTAATCATTAACAATAGTAGCCAAAGAAAATTTTGTATTTTACTATAAATTATTTTTGTCGCAAATAGTTGAATTATTCAACTACAAATTTTGAAGTCGTCACTATTTATACCATGCAAATGTTGTGACAAAATTTCTATTGTCATTAAATCATAGATTGATTAGAGACAATAAAATGATCGTCACTAATTATATATATTATTAGTGACAAAAACTAATGTCACAGTTAAATATAAGGTTTATGGCTAAAGCTTACAATATTTAACTTCAATATATAATTTGTCACTATTGTAACAACATATTTTTTGTGACAAAATATTTTTGTGTCCAAAAATTAATTAGTTTTAAGACAAAAAGGTCATTTGTCACAAACTAGATAAATTATTAGTGACAAAATAATGTGTCACTGATAACACATAATTCGTGACTAATGTTGCTTAATAAAATGGTGTCAACTCATCTTTTGGCAGGAAACTTTAGAGGACAAAATTGCGCTACGAAAATTTACGTTTTATCACTAAAAATATGTGATCCATGTATTTAAATACGAAAAGTAACTTTTGTCATTAAAAGCGAACAATTAGTGACGAATTTTATGTCGTAGCTAAATATCACATTTGTTGTAGTGCATATTGCAGAGTTATAGCTATATTTAGATTCCTTACTCAGATATCTTATTCCGATTATGCCTAGGAATTCTTTGCTCCCTAAGGTTATTAGAAATTCTTTAAAAAGTATTGGATAAATACTCCAGTTGAGTATAAACTTTCAGTATGATTCAACCCATACAACAAGTAATTCAGTTTAGCAATCAGACAGATAAGCTCCTATTGATTTTCCATCTTTCTATTTATTCTTACTATCCGGAGTTTCATAAATGTGGAAATTTGATGAGGTAATTCATTCACATCCATGCATGTTGTGAATTCAGTTCAGTCCATGTATCATGTCTTTGATTCAGATGTTTAGTCATAATTCAATTCATAAGTGTTCAGTGAATGATCTTAGTTTTCCAATTCAGACAATCTAATACCCATTGTATGATCTTAGTCTTGTTATCTCATGATTCATTCTTACATAATATACTTGGTGATGCCATGAAGCCCTTTTCTTTTGATTCTTATACGTTTTTAGATGATGGATAATTTCTAATGAAAAGTTATGTACTTTATTACATCCTTAGTAACTCATGGGATTTTATTGTATCAATTATTACTTCACATTTGTATATGTATGGCCGTATCATGAATATTTCAAGTGAGTTCTAAACTCTCAGCAAGAATCAACTCCTTATAGTTAATAAAGTCAAGTCAGCTCAAAAATCAATTTCATGATGGAAGTTTTAATGTCTTAGCTCAGCTATATCCTTTGTTAGTAGATATGCCATGTCTATATTATTTCATACTTCTAAATTTTCAATAAGTTCCTATCATCATTCAAGGATGAATGATTCCAAGGGGGAGATAAGGTAACACCCCGCATTTTTTATGCTAGAAATCGAACCTTCGGTCCAATTTGTATAAACTCTAATTCCATGATTTATATTTCAATACATGTGTCAAGATCATAAGCCTAGTTTGAAGAGAGCTTATGAGGTGGAAAAATGCTCATAAGAATCACTTGGAGCAAAGTGAGCTAAGAGCCTTTAATTTGGCCAAATTTTGATGTTTAATTCCTCAAGGGTCAGATTTGAATGTGTATAACTTCTTACATATGTGGAATTTTGCAGCTCAATACCCACCAAATTATAGATAGTTGAATTGTCTATCCAACGATACCAATTTTGCCTTAATCTGATACCCAAGCGAAAAGTTATAGCAATGCAAAGGTCGTGTGTCGCATGTCAATCACAAAAGCCCGCTGGAAAGGGTGTATGATGGCCATTCATCTCCCACTTGGGGCTTTGAGATGGCCATGAATGGCCCACCTTGGCTTGGGTGATTGATGTGCATAGTGCCAAAAGGGCTCTGTTTTGACTTATATTAAGGGTGTTGAGGTCTTTTCACACTCCTAAATCATCCCTAATCATTCCTTATCTATATAAGGGGTCTTTAAATACATAAATTCCACTCTCTTAACCCCAAGCATTCAAGTCACGATTCAAAAATCCTCCTCCTCTCCCAAGAATAAAATCTTAGCCCCTTTCTCAAAAAATCAAGAATTCAAGCTTCTAAGTTCGAGAAACCCTCAAAAGATCTTCAAAAACCCATCTATTGTATGTTGATGTTCATCAATTGATCCTTTCACCCATCGAACCCAAAAACCCCTTTTTAAGTAAAGAATGAGTTTTTCCTCTATTATGTTGTTTATTATGTTCAAGATGAGTTAAATTCATGTTATTCCTTAGTATTTTGAACTCAATTCATGTTCAAGTATGATTCCATGAAAATTTAGGTCATCTCATGTTTTAAGATTCAATTATCCATGTCATATTCAAGTGAATTTCATGCTATAATGTCAAGTTTTGAGCTTAGTCACGTAACCATGTTGCTTTCCCATGTTTTAAGACATTACTATGTTCAAGTTCATGATTCTCACATATTTGATGAAATGTCTATTTTTGGGTCTTTGAACCATGATTCAGTCCTAAAGTTTTAAGCTTTAATATTGTATTTTATGATCATTCAGTGCTGGTGGGTTATGAACACTCGATACCTATGTGTTTACATGATTTTAAAATTTCAAGTACTAAGTCAGTTAAGCAATAAATCTTATCAGTATACTCAAATATTTATGCTCATGCTGAGCACTACTAGAAACTAAGTTCAGTTGAATTTAGTCTAGTTCATTACCAATGTCATTCAATTGGGGGTAGGATTTAGCACCGAGCGAACCTAGGGATGAGGTCACCCGCCAGTTAGGACTGGTCCTTAGTAACTTTCCCTAAGTTTCAGAACTACATATCCCATGTAGGATTATGAGATGTCACCATCTAGTTTAGGACTGACACTCTCTTAGGGGTCACCTACTAGTTTAGGACTGACTTCCTAGTCCTTCAAAACTCACGATTAGTAGATCCACACAGCCAGTATTAGTACCCATGGCATGGTACTGACACTCTTCCAAAAGGGGTTACTGGTTGGACCCTGATTAGTACAGATTAGGGCATGTCGGTTGTATGATACCTCTCATAGTTTTAGTTAGTATTTCAGTATATCTCATTTCAGGTTTGCTTGACCAAGTGTACAGGTTTTCAGTCATTCAGTTATACATATTTTTAGTCTTTCAGATTTTAGTTTATTTCAGAAACATATTTATGCTTGGTCTTGCATTCTCAGTTTTACTTGTTTATGTTTTTCATGCTCAGTATCCATAACCTAAGTTTTGTTCCATAATATGTTTAGCTTTATATGAGATTTACATACAATTTTCAGATTTACCACTTCCTAGCTTCAGTTCTACTTATTCAACCAAAGTAAAGATTTAAGTAACTAAGTGTAGTGATTCACCAACTTATCAGATTATGTTTGTTACTCATATTTTAAGATACTTCAGCTTTCAGTTAATTTCAGTCTCTTGGTAAGTCTACTTGCACTAAGAATGAATGTTTTAAGATTATGTACCTAATCAATTTTACTTATTGATATGTATATGTGATATATTGTCTCATAATGTAGGTACTAGTTGTAGTACACACTTCATAATCAAATAATTTGTAGCTTTTAGAAAGCAGGTGATGAGTTCTCCTAGTTCTAGAATCTCAAGTCAGTTGTAGTTCATATACTGTATTGTATTTATTCATATTGACTGATTTATGGTAGTTGGAGGCTTGCCCCAACTATCTATAGTCATTATAGTAGAGGATTCATAGATAGTCTGTTAGAGTCATGAAATGTAAGTTCCAGTTCTCTTTTAAGTTTTATCAGGTTTTTAGCTTTATCAGATCATATTTATTCAGAAGATGCCATGATTATGTTTCCGCACAACAAACTTAGCTATTTTATATATTCTAAATTAGTTGCTCAAGTATCATGCTAGTTCATGGGTTAGCTTGGGACCGCTTGTGGTTCTAAGCACTATGTTACGACTAGGGTGTAGTCTCGGTTCATGAAAAACTTGGTATCAGAGAAGAAGGTTCAAGTGTCCTAGATGCAATAAAGTGGGGATAGTGTTATTAAAATTTAGTAAATTATGTATCCTTAGGTCTAGTTGTATGAAGGTAAACCAGTAGCTTAAAATAGTGTATGCATGAATTGAAGTTTATTGATTTAAAATTAAATATAATGATGTGTGTATGATTAAGATATATGCCTAAGGTGATATGGGATTATATCATTTCTAAGTTTTTAAAGCGTGTGTTTTTAGATAGTACCATTGAGTTGTTAAGTGCGAATGAGGCTATTTAGTATATGATGTTCTTACCATCTAAGTTATGGGTTATATATTGCTGATGTTGGGTATATTGGTGTAATGGTAATTCTCATGGTTTAGGGAAAATATAAGTTTAGAGATGTGATATTACTAGGCTATGAAGGAAGTTAGTATAGTTCATTAAAAATTTTGGGAATATCCATGTTAAGTGTTAGAATTTAAGTTTGAATCTTGGTTGATTGAGCTAATAGAAAGAAGAGTTGAAGTTTGACATGATGTGAAATCGGGATATGGTGATACTCCCAAAGATTCTAAGTTAGTGAGTGTTAAGTTGTTATATGATAACTATTGGGGCTATTGAAAGTTAAGATTTGTATCTCAGAAGAAAGTTTTAGCAGCGGGTTTTACACTTTCAGGTATAGTTTTTCAGGGTAAGTTTAGTATTTATGTGTATTATTATATCCTAGAATCTAGAGTAGAGTGGTTGTAGTTCAGCTTAGAGTTTATTAAAGGAGCCTACAGACTTAGAATGACGGCTTAAATCTAAGAGGGAGATGATGAAATAAGTAACCAAGTCAGGCTCTCGGATTCTAGTAGTGATGCCAGTATGGTGTAGAACAGCAATAAGGGAGGATGATACCCACCCTATTATTATCTCAGTATGAAGTTTTGTACTTTAGTCATCACGATATATACTCATGCATTACATATCTCCATGACCATAGCTCATATTCATGCGCTTTATAGAAAAATTATGTATGCTCTCAGTTCTTAGTATAAGGAGTTCCAGTTCACTCAGTAGTGCGAATCATGATCCATGAAATCATGAACTCTAAACTCAGGTCATGCAGCTCATGACTCATGTACTAATGTTTTATAGTATACTCAGCTCCCATCACTCATGGTGCACTCTTAATGACCAGCGAAATTCAGATTATGTCATGTACATCTTCATTTTTTTTCTCTTTAATGAATTCATACATTTGGATACTCTATTCCTCAGGACTTAATTATATTTCAAAGGTATGCACAGTATTTTTTCATGCACCAGGTCCTTATGTTTTGACCTTTCAGTGAACCCTCCTTATGAAATAATGGTGGTGATGAGTAATTATTTAGATAGGAGAGAATAAATATTTTATGTTGGGGAAAGATTGTTGTATGTTTGTTTTATCTAAGGCTATAAGCATGAAAGAAGATTTAGGTAAAGCTTTTGGTATATATCATGGTAATTTAAAATTTTGTGTGTGTTTTCTTGATGGTAGTACATGAAAGTTGTTATTGATAGAGGTTTAGACAATATGAGAAAGATGTTTTGATGAGTTATTTGCCTAGAAGTTCATGTATGGTTATAAGGATAGGCTTCAATGTCATATTGGTATATAAGTGGATGGGTGCATTCTACATTAGTGAATTATTAGTAAGAGGTTGAATTTAGTTGTTGAAGTGGTAAGAAGAATTGCTCTTGAGATAATAAGTTCTGAAGACGCATGGGGTATCGAATTCATGGTTTATACTTGTAAATGGTGTTATATGTTATACCTTGTAATTTTGAGTTAGGCTTGAACATGGTGAGAGCATGTAGTTCTACTCACACTCTGACTAGAGTTGTTATATGTACCCATGCGAGTATTTAAGGAACTAGGCTAAGCTTGAATTAGGTAGTTGCATTGACTAGGCCTAGTAATTCTATCCCAGCTTATGTTTCATAGCCTATGTTCCATGTTGCAGAGTTATATCCATAATATAATTCCTTACTCAGACATCTTATTCAGATCGTGCCTAAGAATTCTTTGCTCCGTAAGGTTATTAGAACTTCTTAGAAAAGTGTTGGATAAATACTCCAGTTGAGTATAAACTTTTAGTATGATTCATCCTGTATAGCTAGGAATCTAGTTTACAAATCAAACAGATAAGCTCCTATTGATTTTCCATCTTTCCATCTAGTTTTACTATCCGGAGTTTCATGAATATGGCTATTTGATGAAGTAATTCATTCACGTCCATGTAAGTTGTGAATTCAGTTTAGTCCATGCATTATGTCTCCGATTCAAATGTTTAGTCATAATTCAGTTTATAAGTGTTCAGTGAATGATCTCAGTTTTTCAATTTTTCCATCTCAGATAGTGCAATACACATTGTATGACCTTAGTCTTGTTATATCATGATTTGTGCTTATATAATGTACTTGGTGATTTCATGAAGCCCTTTTCTTTTGATTCCTATATGTGTTTTGTTGAGGGACAATTCCAAATGAGAAGTTATGTACTTTATTCCATCCTTAGTAACTCTTGGAATTTTATTGCATTAGTTATTACTTTGCAATTGTATATGTATGATCGTATCATGAACATGTCAAGTGAGTTCTCAACTCTCAGCATGAATCAGCTCCTTATAGTTAAAAAGTCAAGTCAACTCAAAAATTAATTTCATGATGAAAGTTTTAATATTTCATCTCAGATATATCCTTCGTTAGCATACATATCATGTCTATATTATTTCATACTTCTAAAGTTTTAATAAGTTGTTATTCATCATTTGAGGATGAATGATTCAAAGGGGGAGATATTATAACACCCCGTATTTTTTGAGCTAGAAATCGAACCATCATTCCTATGTGTGTACACTATAATTCCATGATTTATATTTAAATACATATATCATGATTATAAGCCTAGTTTTAAGAGAGCTTATGAGGTGGAAAAATGTTTATAAGAATCAGTTAGAGCAAAATGATCTAAGAGCCATTGATTCAGCCAAATTTTGGCGTTTGATTCCACAATGGTAAGATTTGAACGTGTATAACTTCTTACATATATGTAATTGTGCATCTCAAGACCCATCAAATTGTAGATAACTGAATTAGGTTTTTAACTATACCAAATTTTGCGTTAATCTGATACCCAAGCGAAAAGTTATAGTCATGCAAAGGTCGTACATTGCATGACAATCGCAAAAGGCCACTAGAAAGGGTGTGCGACGGTCGTGCATCATCCACTTGGGTATTTGAGATGGACATGTGTGGCCCACCTTGGCTTGGGCGATTGTTGTGCATCTCATGGTGATTGCATAGTGCCGAAAGTGCTCCGTTTTGACTTATATTAGGGGCGTTGAGGTCTTTTCACACCCCTAAACCATCCTTAATCACTCCTAATCGATATAAGAGATCTTTAAACACGTAAATTTCACTGCCTTAACCCCAATAATTCAAGTCACAATTCAAAAATCCTCCTCTTCTCCCAAGAACAAAATCCAAGTCCCTTTCTCAAGATATCAAGCTTCCAAGTTCAAGAAACCCTCAAGAAATATTCAAGAAACCATCTATTGAGATATGTGGATGTTCATCAATGGACCCTTTCACCCATTGAGTGGAAAAACACCTTTTTGAGTGAAGTATGAGATTTTCCTCTATTGTGAAGTTTATTATGTTCAAGATGAGTTAAATTCATGTTCTTCCTTTGTATTTTGAACTCAATTCATGTTCAAGTATGGTTCCATGAAAAGTTAGGTTATCTCATGTTTCAAGATTTGATCTCCCATGTCATATTCAATTGAATTTCATGTTATAATGTCAAGTTATGATCTTAGTCACGTAACCATGCTATTTTTCCATCTTTTAAGACATTTCCGTGTTGAATTTTATGATTCTCACATGTTTGATGAAATGTCTATTTTTTGTGTCTTTGAACTATGATTCAATCCTAAAGTTTTAAGCTTTAATATTTTAATTTATGATCATTCAGTGCTGGTGGATTATGAACACCCGATACCTATGTGTTTACATGATTTCAGAATTTCAAGTACTAAGCCAGTTAAGCTATGAATCTTATCAGTATACTCAGATATTTATGATCATGCCGAACACTATCAGAAATAAAGTTCAGTTGAATTTAGTCTAGTTCAATACCTGTGCCATTCAATTGGGAGTAGAATTTAACACTGAGCAAACCTAGGGATGGTGGCTCACCCGCCAGTTAGGATTGGGTCCTTAGTAGTAGTCCCTAAGTTCTAGTACTATTTATCCCGCATAGAATTATGAGATGTCACCCACCATTTTAAGACTGACACTCTCTTAGGGGTCACCCTCCAATTTAGGAATGACTCCCTAGTCCTTTGAGACTCGTAATTATTGGATCCATATAGCCAATGTTAGTAACCGTGGCACAGTACTGACACCCTTCCAACTGTGGTTACAGGTTGGACCTCGAGTAGCTTAGATTGGGACATGCCGATTATATGATACCTACCACAATTTCAGTCAGTATTTTCATATATCTCTGTTTAGGTTTGCTTGACCAAGTGTACAGGTTTTCAGTTATTTAGTTATATAGATTTTAGATTTATTTCAGAAACATAATTATGCTTGGTCTTGCATTCTCAATTTTACATGTTCATGCTTTTCATTATTAGTATCCATACATGACCCTAAGTTCCGTTCTATAACCTGTTCAGCTTTTCATGAGATTTACATACAGTATTCATGATTTACTGCTTCCCAGCTTCAGTTGTACTTATTCTACAAAAGTAAGGATTTAAGTAACTAAGTGTAGTGATTTACCAAGTTTTCAGATTATGTTTGTTAATCATGTTTTAAGATACTTCAGCTTTCAGTTGATTTCAGTCTCTTGGTGAGTCTACTTGCACTAAGCATGCATGTTTTAAGATTATGTACCTAATCAATTTTACTTATTGCATTTCACCCCCATTTACTCAATACATTCCAGAAGTACTAATCCACATATATGTCTATGTGATACATTATCTCATAATATAGGTACCAGTTATAGTACACACATCATAATCAGACAGTTTGCAGCTTCCAGTCAGCAAGTGATGCGTTTTCCTAGTTCGAGAATCTCCAATCAGTTGTAGTTTATGTACTGTATTGTATTTATTCCCATAGATTGATTTATGGTAGTTGGAGGCATTCATAGATAGTCTGTCAGAGTCACGAAATGTAAATTCCATTTCTCTCTTCTGTTTTATCGGGTTGTAAACTTTATCATTTTTATATTTATTCAGACTATGCCATTATTATGTTTCCGTACAGCAAACTTAGCTATTTTATATATTCTAAATCAGTTGCTCAAGTATCACATCAGTTCAGGGTTAGCTTGGGATCACTTATGGTTCTAAGCACCGCTTTACGAATAGGGGTAGTCTCTGGTCGTGACATTTCTAAGACAATTATCATATCTAAGAGGAACATCATCTCTATAGGCCCGATAATCATAACTAAGAGAAATGAGATCTCTATAGGCTCAACAATCATAACTAAGAGAAAATATCATCTCTATAGGCCCAAACAATCATAACAAAGAGGAAATATCATCTCCATAGGCCCAAATATCATTATCTGAGAAAAATACATCATCATTCAATAAGCTACAAAGTAACCTTATACTAAGGTTTTATAATCTCAACTATACCTAACATCCGCAGCTACGTCCATAAAGCTAACACAAGTCTAGGCCTAAGTGGGCTAGACAATCCCACTTCTAATCCTCAATTCCCATATTTATGCATCTATGTCCCAAACTAGGCTAAGGTATCTAGTTCAACCTCTAGATGTCAAGTAAGCCATATTCAAGCCTAAGATAGGAACTTCTATTAGAACAGGTGCATTCAAGTCAACTATACCTAAATCACAATTTCAATACCACCACACTAGCCCAAGAAAATTAAATATACTAATCATACTTCCAACACTAAAACCACATCCCAAACCTATCATTATATCATATCCATGCTATAATTTACCCAAACTAGGGATAAGATAATAGGATTCTAAAAGGGTTATAAATATACTATCTTACGGGTTCAATACCCTCGTCAAACCCACAGATCTAATACCCTCATCAAACCCACAAAAATCAATAACTAAGGCTAAGTTATTCCACTCAGAATCAAGCCTAACATTCAAATTCACACACAATATATTATCCCACATCATCTATGAAGAAAAGTAGACAAAAGCCTACTTCAATGCCAAATCGCAATACCTCACTCCATATACCATATGCTCATCTTCACTTAACAATCCTCAAAATGTCATCATGCTATCAAAAACATAATCTACCCATCAATACCAGTCTAACGATACCCATATTATACTATTGTGCTTCGGATCCAAAAATGACACTAAAAACCTAAATAGATCCCGCATGTAGAAAATAAGTTTTCAAGGTCAACCCAATGTTCACACTGAAATCATAAATCTCAAGAAATAAAATCAGGCATACTTTGGGCTAAAATCAAGCCCTAAGCTAAATTGAGGTTTTGGGTCCAAACTAGGAAATTCAAGCATGAATTCAAAGGATTCTTACCTTAAATTTAAAGATAATCGCGATAAAAGATGATAATCAAGCTCTCGAGTCACCCACCATTACCATTTTGTGATTAGCACACCATATTAGGGTTAACCCACCATAATCAAGCTCTCAAGTCACAGTATTAAACAAGTTGTCAAAGAAGTTTTTCTCAATATGCATGGTATCCAGATTATGAGGAAGAAGATTATCCTTTCCATAATCCAACTCCCAAACTATGTTTCATTTAGTCCAGTTATGTGTTATACCATAACCAGGTATCCTGGATGAAGGAGACTCTGTTACCTTAGGCAGATTTCTCACTTTATTCTAAATTTTTTCTCGCGATAAAATTGTCAGTGACTCCTCAAAATCAGTCTTATTTTTCATAAAATCACTAGTATTTCTCCTAAACTTATGTTGCATTGGCAAGAATCGATGGTGACAGTCAAACCATGAGTTTTTACCCCCATGTTTCAAAGTGAATGCTTTTGTATCTTCCATACAATAAGGGCAAGCTACCTTGCCCGCAGTCGACCACCCAGACATCATTCCATAAGCAGAAAAGTCATTTATAGTCCACATCAAAGTAGAACGCAATCTAAAGTTTTATTTCATTGATACGTCATATGCTTCCACACCTTCATGCCACAATAACTTCAACTCATCAATCAATGGCTGCAGATATACATCAATCAAAACTTTTGGATTGCGAGGACCTGGAATAATGTAGCTTAGAAATATATACTAACTCATCATACACAATTCAGGTGGAAGATTATAAGGAGTCAGAAACATTGGCCAACATGAATATGGTGTAGCTGAGATAGAAAATAGAGTGAATCCATCAGTAGATAATCCCAACCTAATATTTCTTGGTTCACTAGCAAAATCCGGATACACACTACCAAAATGCTTCCATGCTTCTCCATCTAACGGATGACATAAAGCACCAGGTGGTCTTTTATTTTCATAGTGCCATCTCATATGAGGGGCAGAGCTCATTGATGCCTACAACCTCTTTAACCGTGGAATAAGGGGTAAGTAATGCATTGACTTCACAGGAACCTTCTTCCCTTTAGCATGTTTGACTTTCTTATAACAAGGCTGATTACAAAATTTGTAATGTTCTAAATTTGCATCTTCCTTATAGAATAACATGCAACCTTTCTTGCAACAGTGAATCCTCTCTGATGAAAGTCCTAACTTAGAAACCAACTTCTTTGTTGTGTAGAAATCTTTGGGTAAGTCAAGTTTATTTGGGTCAAGTTCATTCATAAGTCCAATGATAGAATTCATGCCCTCTTGAGAAATTGAATAATCTGACTTAATACTCAGTAACCGAATGATAACAGATAACTTAGAATGCATTGATCCTTCATACAATGGATGACTAGCTTCCTTTAACTGTTCATAAAAGTGCTTAGCCTCATTATTTGGTTCATTTTGAGCCCCTGAGTGTGTCCTAAAAGTATCCCTGACCATCTCACTATATCGTGAACTTTCAACATTATTCTCTCTTATTGGATTTTCAACATAATTTTGAAAAGCAAAATTATTAGCAACACTACTCTTTCCATGAGTTGTCCACACAGTATAATTCAACATAAAACCCTTCCTATAAATATGTAATGTAACAGCATCTGGACTCAATAACTTACAACACTTGCAATTCCAACAAGGACACCTAATTGTCCCTTCAATAAGAAAATCATTAAGTGTTATTGCTTTAGCAATAAATCCAGCTACCCCACCTTTATATTCCTCTCTAAACCTCACACGGTTAGGATAAATTCTATTATTCATCCATGTACAATCTTCATTTTCCATCTACATAAGAACGACAACAATACTAACAGAAAAAAGAAACAAAAACAAGAGAAACAAAACAATAATAGGGTTGTTTAGAGATGCTACTACACAGTGGACACAAGCAGAAAACTAAGAGATTCAATACAACATAGTAAAGAAGCCAACAACTATAGAATATTTTAATTAAAAGAAGAATTTTTTTATCAGTGAAAGGTATCCAATCCATGTGATAGCTATTTACTGGTTTAATATCTTGGAATTTTTTAATCAGCAACAATAGCTATTTACTTGTTTAATATATATGTATGACATTTTTTGTGGCCAGGTGCAACACTTGGAGAGGGAACGTGTAACACCCCGATTCACTGAACTAGAATGCTACATGGTGCTCATGATCCTGAGGACCACAAGCTAACCCATGACTGATATTTGTACCTGTATACTGTAAATCATGATATAATAATGCGGAATACATAGAACTGTAAGGCCATAAGGTACAACTGAATACAATCAGGTGGGTGAAAATACCCAAAACAACTCAATCTGAAAGCTAAGTCTGAACGTAAATCTGAAAGCCTCTAAACTATCTAAATAAGGAGTTGAAGGAACATGTCTCCAACTAACTCCATAAAATTGAACTGAAGAAATAAATAAATGTATCAAATCATATTATCCTCGAATCAAGAAGGACTCACTGTGTCTCTGCGACTGGAATGCTACCGCTACTGCTCGGCTGGAGCTCGTGTCTCGGAACCTATGGTGTAACAGGAAAAGAAAGCACCATAGCGCAAATGCGTCAGTACAACTAGAGTACTGAGTATACGAGGAAGGTAGGCTGAACATAAAGGGTTTCATGCATGAACAACACCGACTGATTAATATGAACGTGGGAGTGCAAACACACATATATAGAAACTGGGACCGTGAATACGTGATAGCATGACCTGTAAGCTAATACATGGTTTAATGATAACTGTCATGACTGATACTGAAACTGATAACATGGACGACTGTATCTGGCAGTCCTGTATATACTAAAATCTGAAGAACGCCCTGAGTTCTTTTATTGAGACTGATACTGAAACTGTGGGAAGTAGTGTTTAACAAACATACCCCATGTATGCCATTATGGCTAAGCTGGGGTCCAATCTCTGCCCCGACTGGAGGGGTGTCAATACCGTGCCACGGGTAAGGACAGCCTGTGAGTAACCCTTATCTAGCGGGTACTCAATGAGAATGGTGGGAACCCTAAACTGACGGGTTAAGCCACCTCATCAACCTTAATATGATGGGTTAAAATGTCTCAACCTACGCTGGCTACGTAGTTCTAGAACACAAGTATGACTACTAAGAATCACACCCTGAACAATTGGTGAGTTTCCATCCTTGGGTTCACTCGGTGCTAACCTCTACTCCCATCTGGAGGGACTGGACATGAATAACTGACTGTGCATGACTTAATCTTACTGAATTCCATTGACTGGTAGAATGTTACTGATATCTGACAACTAACTAAGATCATGAGGTTTTCCTGAGTCACATGACTGACTGAAGTCTATGGAATCATAGCTTGAGTTTGAATATCGTGAAACATGAGATGGCTCTAGGCACACAACTATAGTGTTCGAGTACAAGTACCCCCAGGACTCAATAGGAGGAAACTGACACACATGACATGACTTGATCATAAGATTTGAGTCCACAATTCACAATATCATAAGTAAGGCTTTCATAATAAGAATGATTCTCAACAAACTATCACATGATCGGGAATGCACACAACATGTATATACTTGCATGGCTTCAATAACATGGTCATTCCATATCGCAACAATATCATGAGCATCTCGTACAACTTCTTCAATTCAAGATAATAGAATGGGGATCACGTTGAACATAAACTTAGAACTTGGAATAGTCATTTCGGACTTATTATGTCATAAAGGCATGATTTCTATTCCCTTAGGTATTTTCACAAACACCTTACATGCACATCTTAGGCATAGGTGGATTCATCAAGATTACAAATATTCAACCACCAATTTCACATATTTATAAATTAAATACCACCATATCCTCACAATAAACATACAAAGATCCCATCTTAGGCATCATCAAACTCCAACCAGATGAACATCAACCACCACCAACATAAACATCATAATACAAAATTTAAAAGATGGTTCTTGAGCTTCATGGACGAAAGGAGTGCATGAATCAACTCACGCATACATTAGAAGGAAGATTCTTGATGATTGACGAAGGAATTTCCTTGAAATCAGATCTTCAAGCTTAGTTACACAACCCAAGTTGTTTTTCTCTTTTAGTGCTCTTGGATGATGAGCTTTGAGATGATAATAGGGTTGTAATATGTTTAGAAGCTATATATTTCGTAGGGTTAAGTTTAGGGACGTGTAAGGAGCGTTAAAACACTTAATTACCCTTAAAATAACTCAAAACGGAGTGTTTTTGGCACCTGGAACTGACTTAGGCGGCGCCCAAGTGATTGCCTAAGCTAAGTTGGGCGGCGCCTAACCAATCGCCTATCCTTACTATCTCTCACGAAAATGGGCATAACTTTTTGCTTGGGTATTAGATTAAGGCAAAATTGGTATCGTTGGAAATCTAATTCAATTCTCTACAATTTGGTGGGTCTAAATCATCCAAAATACCACATTAACATCGAGTTATACTCGTTCAAAGATGACCCTTGCAAAATCAAACACTAAAACTTGATGGATTCAAAAACTCTTAGCTTGTATTACTTTAAGTGACTCATATGAACATGCTTAATGCATCATAAGCTATCCTATAACTAGGATATTCATTGTAAGTCATGTACTCAAGTATGAATCACAGGATAGGAGATTTTATACGTAGGAATACTTATTAACTTCCTAGCTTAGAAATATGCGGGATATTATAGAACGGGTGCTACAATGTTTGATGATGAAGATGAGCTACAGATGGATTTTTCATTAGACCAATCTAGAGGTGATGCACATGACTTGATGAGTATGGGATTTGGCCTTCCTACTGAATCTGAAAGGTCTTTAATGGAGAGGGTCATACAAGAACTCAAAATTGAGTTCAAACAATTTCCACCTAACCACTTTTATGACCAACTATCTTTTCTTTTTTTTGTCGAGATATCAAAAGTAGTGTTATTACATTTATCTTTGACACATTATATAGAAGAAAATAACATTTTTTTCACCAATTATCTGCTGCCCTCTTACAATTTGAATAGAAGAAAATAATCTCTACAGATTTCTAGAGTGTAAAAATGAAAGAACTCTTCTAAAAAAAAACATAAAACTAAACAAAAAGGGTGAGGAACCATATGAAAGTTTTCATAAAATCACTTCCAAAATTTCAGATCCGTTTGCACAAGAAAATTAAATCTGAAGTTTCTTAGACCAGATTCTTGGATATTCATAACTTGGCGAAATTAGGATAAAAAATTCCTCCTGATTCGTATCTAAAATGAAATTTGAAATTGCTGTCTTAGTACAAATATATACAGATCGATATATATTGCTAATTGCATATTAGCAATCAATGAGAAGAACTTCTTTGACAAGACAATATATAGTGGTACATGATAAACGTGAAACAAAACAAGTTTTCAGTATTGAGCTCAATTTACTCCAAAGAAGATTCACCAAGTAAGTTCATTTTTTACCTCGAAACAGTGAAATTGACCGTCACCGTTACCACTTCTTGCGAGAGACGCAACCTTTACGGCCAACTTTTGAGAAAGACGGTGGAGAGAAGAGAGCCGAGAGAGAGAAGAGCAAAACGTGCCCTAGAGAGAGAGGAAGTGAGAAAGAGAGACATAATTGGGAAAGCTGTGCGTTTAGGGTATATTAAAAGTAAATTTTCGACTACTTCAGTCGAAAATAAATTTAACATGTTTATTATTTAAAGTTTCCGACTACTTCGGTCAATTAAGTATTTAATATAATAAATTATGTATTGAAATTAATTATTTATAAGATTTCCGACTACAGTAGTCGAAAAAATTTTATTTTATTTAATTATTTAATTTTTCTGACTACATCAGTCGGTTATATATATTTGATATTTGATACTTACAATTTAATTATATATTTAAATTAATTAATACAACTTAATTAAATATTTAAATTAATTAATACAATGTGAAAGACTACCGTGTAACTTATATTTTACATATAATTATTTATTTAATAATTCAATATAACGTTCCGACCACTACAGTCATTACAAACTAAATATATTTAATTATTTAATTATTTAATTAATTATATTTCCGACCACAGTAGTCGAAAATACATATTTAATTATTTATTTAAATAATTATTTAATTTTGGTGTAAGGGTACTATTATATATTTACTAATATATTTAATTAATTATTTTCATTTTCAACTACAACTGTCAGAAATATATATTTAATAATTTATTTTACTTATTTTTAAAATTTCGCATAAGGAACTGCTTATACATTTAGTAATATATTTATTTAATTATTTATATTTACGACTACGGTGGTCGAATATATACTCAATTACTTTTAATTTTATTTAATTATTAGTATTTTGACTACAGTAGTCGTAAATATAAATTTAATAATTTATTTAAATAATTATTTAATTTTCATATAAGGGACTGATTAGATATTTAGAATTATATTTATTTAATCATTTATATTTCCGACTACAGTAGTCGGATGTATATTAAATTAATTATTAATTTTATTTATTACTATTTTCGACCACTATAGTCGGAATTTATATTTTTCGGAATTTATCGCCAAATATTCTGACTGTTTTTGTCACAAAAGTATTGAAAAAATATTTTGTAAAAAACAAAAATAAAAAAATAATATTTCCTACTGAAGTAGTCGGAAATCTCCGACTACTTTTTTCAGTCGGAAATTTTCAATCGAAAAATAGCGAATTTCTGGTAGTGGTTTCTAAGTCTCAATGGAGAAAGAAGATGGCCAATTCTCGGCAAAAATGGGTATTTAAACACCCTTCCTAGGCCCGCAGCTAGGGCCATAACGAACCCACATGTGCCGCGATCATGGTATCGCGATCGCTAGTCTCGTTTCGCAATCGCGGTCCTTTGCTTCACTATATGACAGCTGAAACTTAGAATTTGATTTCATGTTTCAGCTAATGCCTCGGGATGCATTCAAAATCTAGTTTTCGCAAATGAAATATGTAACCTTACTAGATTCAATGTTCTAGACGCGTTGGCGAAGTTGAATTTTCAATCCGAGGTTGTTTTAACCAAATGTGGGTTCCACACCTAAACTTTCAAATTTTCGATCGATAGATCGAACTGAGCTCGGGGGCATTGGGACCCGAACCAAAAGTCTACCTAGCTTAAAATTGATATTTCAGATCTGTTGGCAAATTTGGATTTTATATCCGAGATCGTTTCACTGAAGTTTTTGCCCGGTGGCCATTTGGAACAAGCGAAGACTTCTAAATAGGAAATTGGTTCTAAAAACCAAACGAACTGCCTGGTTATCGAACCGTCGATTCCAGCAAATAACAAATGACTTGGGATAGCTATGGAGAAGCTCAAATAGTGAAGATAAGCGTAAATATGAAAAATGACCTGAAGGGTCATTACATCACTGGTGCTATATGTTGATCATAAACAACCCAAGCTGATGTATCTTTATCTGCTTCAATAATGGGGTCATCAAGAGATTTTGATATTCCGTGGGACTGTTTTCCTTTTAGTGGAGATGTTGTAGATTTCTTTGTTTCTCTTTCACTTTCAGCTTTTTTGGCACAATAAAAGTCTTACTTCTCTTTGGCAGCTGGGCAAATGATGTACCAGAATCATGCTTAGCTTTCTTTAGAAGATCTTCATGTGGTTTAGTACTAAAGTTCTCAAAACCAACAGGTTCAAATATAACGGTTAGTTTAGTCGCTTCAGACTCTATTTGCTTGGGCAGATCAGCTTATGTACTTGGTACAAAGGATGTGGTAGGATCATACGATGCAAGACTCAATAGATTAGGTAAATCAAGTTTATCTAATTCCTTCACTATAGGAGCTAGTATGGAATATACATACTGTAATTATCAATTACAAAGAAAATAGTCAAGTTAAAAATGATTACAATATCATATACATACAGATGTATCAGATACATATATAACAAAACATGAATTAATAGTTTTGCCGTACAGATAAACAATTAGTTTTGTTTCAGGGTGTCATATATATCAGTTGTGACATATATAACTATGTAGTAGTTTTCAATATTTGTCAGCCTTATGTAGTTACGTATCAGGTTATCCATGCAACTAAATAAGAATTAGCTGTTTTAATTTGTAATGTATTGGATATGTTATAATACATATTTGTTTTAAATTAAAACAAATACAACTAACTTATCTTTAAAACAAAACTAACTTAATTTGATTATGAGATTTACCTTGCTAAATATCCGTGCAATAAACTTCTCGCGGTTTGGCTTAATTTCTACAACTTGTCAATTAAACATCCTCGAAATTTAATTATCCTGATGAATAGCTTTATCTTCTTCAACTTCCAAAGAACATTCATATATCCTAACATTCGTTACGTACAGCATGTCACCTAAATGATGTAACTATTTTTTAACATTCAAGAATTGTCTCAAGGATTA
This sequence comes from Capsicum annuum, assembly GCF_002878395.1. Taxonomy (NCBI): domain Eukaryota; kingdom Viridiplantae; phylum Streptophyta; class Magnoliopsida; order Solanales; family Solanaceae; genus Capsicum; species Capsicum annuum. The sequence goes on along the minus strand of NC_061122.1, from coordinate 114,661,619 downwards.
CAACAATTTGAAAAAGGATAACATTCCCGATGAAAATTATTTATATCTGTCATCCTCTACCATATTCAAATATGCAAAGGGAATTGGTGCATCGTGTAGTTGTGAAATCACAAATGTGTTCATGAAGTATAACCATCTGGACATCATCTTCATTGTTATCAAAATTGCCCATCTTAAAACATTGAACTAACCAGACTTTGTTTACATGTGTTGTTGCACCAGGGAAATACTTTTCCATAAGCCTGTTGGGAGGGGAGTTGGAATAGTCAAAATCTTCTATATTACCAGTGCATGATATCTTTAACGCAGACGTGAAATTCAATTGAACTATTCTGCTCTACCTAGGCACATGGTAATTTGACCTTGAAAATTACGTTGGAGTATATTGAGATATACTCCAAAGCACGTTCGTCGGAATAACTCAACTTTTTCCTAGATGAGACACACCGTAAGGTCTTCTACAATATTAGAATTGCATGTGCCAACCTGCGAGGATGTTCATGCATATCTTTGGAAACATACTTCATCCACTACATTCGAAATTATAATTTACATAATTACAAATCATTCAGATACATAACTTTATTCAGATCTTTAGTCTAATACATACCTTTTTGTATCGGTGATTTATCTTCACCATGAAAATGAGTCTGATACATAGCTTTCGTGCCTTCTTAAGAGGGTCATATGATGTATCTTGAACTCCTTTGCTGTTTGAAGTGACAATAATTGGATATTTTTCCCTCAAACCTTGCCTCTTGGCGTAACTTTTTCATCATCATGAGGTGGTTGTGGTGTTTTGATCTATTTTCATGAAAATTATCTACATCAATATCAAACACTCAGAACAAAAGTAACTACATCTGTGATTTGAGATTTGTCTATTTGAGAAATACCAAGACTAAATGAGAATTCTGAATCCATTAATTGACTTAAAATTTAGGTAACAATGTTAAATAGAACCTTTAATGACAAAATTGTTTGATCTACACAACTTAAAAATACTACGAACACAAACTAACCTCTAAGAATTGAAGAAAATAAAGAAATGGAGATTGTAAGTTGTTTATTGAACTTGTAAGTTGATGAAATTGAAGAATAATTGGGGCTGGGGGACACTATTCGATGAATGTACGTAGATAACTGCTAGATATACTTTGCAGATCTTCAGCCGATAATGGAGGAGCAGTAGGCGGTACCTTTCTCTTTTTGTGATGTGTCCGTATAATTTAGAGAAAGAAAGTAAAATAAGGGATAAAATGTATTTAAAAAAATTGAGATTTTATGCAAATACGATAAGTTAAGTAGTGCTTTAAGGTAATTTTTCCATAATTATATGATATATCAAATTAATTGAATTTAATATAAATATGAGTGTGTGCAAATATTGTCTGTCCGTACATAAATTGGTGCAGCATGAGAGGTAAGTAAAAAGCACGACACTTCTACCTCCTCTTTGGCGTCCATTTCTCTCTTCCATCCCCCATTAACCACTCTCTTACTTGTCTTCCAAATTCACCAAACGCACACCCAGAAACAGAAAAAAAAAATAAAAAATTAGAGAGATTTTATGATCAGATTTCTGGGGTTTTACTTCGGTTGACCCTCTAGAGTTCTGATCTATTATAACATATCTGTTTCTTCCTTTTTAACATCCAAAACCAAAACAAAATAAAATAATAATACATAAGGTACAAAAATGGTTCGGTGCAGCAATTGCTTTCTGACACTGCTTAATTTTATCACATTGGTGGCTTCTTTAATACTCATACTGATGGCTATGTCGTTCATTAATAACTCAAATGCTACCACCTGCCAGAAAGAGCTTCAAAAGCCTCTGATGATATCAGGGGTGATCCTTTTGGTAATTTCTTTGATGGGAATTGTAGGGGCGGCATGCCATGTCTCATTTTTGTTGTGGATATATTTGTTCTTGCTGTTCTTGGTCATTACAGGGATGATAATTTACTCCGTCTTCAACATTGTTGTCATGTTGACACATCTAAATAATCATACACCAGAAAAAGGCGGATGGGAAGACCAGTTTCAAGAATACTCACAATGGTTGAAAAATCGTGTGCCTGATGAACGACAATGGGATAAGATTAAGAGTTGTATGATTGATGCCAAATTTTGTAAATATATTCCCAACGACAGAACTGAGGATTTTTACAAAAATAAGCTCACCAAGATGCAGGTTCTCTCTCTTTCTTTCGCTCATATATTTATTGGAGATTAAATTTGAGAGTTAATTCTTCAAAATATCATTGAACTTGTGTTAACATTAACTTTTGTTTCTTTTAGGACAATATTGTCACTAAACTATACACTTCTTTTTATTATAAAGTAAAATTAAAAAATTATTAAGTATATGTTTGGAGAACACAAGGAAAGTGAAATTAGATGTAATTACATAATCCAATTCTCAATTAGGAATAGAGAATTAGGTGCAATTGAATGATGTAATTACAAAGTTATATTTTATTTCTTTTTTTAATTTTAATTTCTTTTTCTTTTAATTTTCTTTTTTATTTTTGTTATTTTAATTTTTATTTTTTTTTTCATTTTACATTATTTATCTTTATCTCTTTTCTTTTCATTTTTCAATCTTTATTTCTTATGATTCAATATAATTACTCGTATTTTTTTCTTCATTTAGCGCATTATTGCATTTTTATTTTAGTGTTTGAATTAAAGTAGTATTTCATTATTGAATGAGATGACTTATGTGTTTTTTCTTTCTTTTAAATTATTTACTTATTGGAATTTTATATAAGAGTATTGTGTTTTTTTTTTTTTGAATTTTCAATTTGTGTTTTGTTTTATGTTTCAATTCATTTGTTTTAGTACCATAGACTTGTTATTTTATATTGCATGTCACTTCAAATTGTCGAGTTAATTTTTCAAATTGACATTGAACTTATGCAAACATCCTACTAAAGTAACTTTTGTTAATTTCTTTTAGGAAAATATTGTCATTAAACTATGTACATCTTTCCAAAATAAGGTGAAACTAAAAAATAGTTAAGGACATATTTGGAAAGCCATATAAAAATTAAAATTATATGTTATTAGACAATTTGCAGTGATATGCAATATGAAATAGCATGTCTATAATACTAAAATAAATAAATCGAAACATAAATTAAAAATCCAAGAGAAAAAAATAATACTCTTATATAAAATTTCAACGAGTAAATATAATTCAGAAGAACGAAAAACACATAAGTCTATAATCTCATTCAATAATAAAATACTGCTTTAATTCAAACACTAAAATAAAAATTATAAAAATTCAATAATGCGCTAAATAAAGAAAAAAATATGAGTAATTATATTGACTCATAAGAAGTAAAGTTGGAAAATGAGAAGAAAAGAGATGAAAGATAAATAATGTAAAATGAAATAAAAATAAAAAAGAAATTAATATAATAAAAAATAAAAAAGAAATTTAAAAGAAAAGGATATTAAATTTTATTTAAAAAATAAAAAATAAAATGTAGCTTTGTAATTACATCACGTAATTGCACCTACTCCTCTTTTTCTAATTGAGAATTGGACTATGTAATTACATCTAATTTTACTTTACTTGTGGTTCTCCAAATATATCCTTAACAATTTCTTAGTTTTACCTTATAATGGAAAGAAATGCATTGTTCAGTGACAATATTGTCCTAAAAGAAACAAAATTTACTTTAGTGGGATGTTTACACAAGTTCAATGTCATTTTAAGGAATTAACTCTAAATTTGATTAACACGCCTCTTCAAGTTTTCAATTAACAAAACGACTTATTTTTATTTTTTTATTTTAAAACAAAATAAAAAATAATGTTAACGAAGAATTGAACTATAATAACATATTAAAAATTTTGGAAGATATTTATAAATATACTTAAAACATAAAACACTAACACATTTTTTTAATTTCAAATTACTTTTTTCCCTCTTTTTGACTTTTTTTCTCCTCCATTTTTATCAAAAACTCATTTTTTCTTTAACTTTCTCATTTTTAAAGATCGCATTTTATTTTGAAATATTTTGTCTCCTCTCAAATTTGTAAATTTTCTACTTTCCTTTAATTTTAGTATCATTTTTTTTTTTCAAAAGAAGAAGGTTTATGGATAAATATGTATTCGATCGGATAAGCAGAGATCGATGGTTAATCTGTCGGATAAGAAATGATCGATAATTAATCTGTTGGACTAATAACTATAATCGATCAACTATTGAATAACATAGAAGACTATCAGTCAGATCAATAATCGATCTGTCTATATATCGGTCGAATCGATAAACGATCTGTCCATGTATTAGCCGAATCGATAATAGATCTGTGCATCACAAATCAGGTTTTGAATTAATTTATAAAAAATTTAAAAGATTTTGGTGGGAAGAATTTTGTTTAAATTCTTCAAGTTGGTGATTTGTGAACTAATTTGTAACTTTTAAAACTCGTAAATAAATTATAAATCACAAATAAATTTAAACATTCAAAAGTGGATCATTTTCCTTAAAAAAAACTTGTAGTTCATTTAATTAAAAAAATAGACTTGAAAAGATTATTTAACAAAGAATCTTTCTTCAAGTTTCTAATTAGCAAAATGACTTACTTTCGTTTTCTCATTTTAAAACAAAATAAAAAATAACTTTAATGGAGAATTGGACTATAATAACATGTTAAAAACTTTGGGAGCTATTTATAAATATAATTAAAACATAAAACCTTAATATATTTTTTCAATTTCAAATTACTTCTTTTCCCCTCTCTTTAACTTTTTTCTCTTCCATTTTAATTAAAAACTCATTGTTTCTTCAACTTTCTTATTTTTGAAGCTCATATTTTATTTCTAAATGTTTTGTTTCCTTCCAAAATTATAAATTTTCTACTCTTCTTTGATTTTAGTATCATTTTTTTCAAAAGAAGAAGGCTTGTATATAAATATATAATCAATCAAATAAAAAGATATCGATGGTTAATCTGTCAGATAAAAAACGATCGATGATTAATAAGTCGGACTAATTATCATAATCGGTCAGCTATTAAATAACATAGAAGACCGATGTATAGCATCGACCTAATCGATAATCGATCTATCCATATATTGATCGGATGAATAATAGATCTGTCCATCGCAAATCAAATTTTGGATTAATTTGTAAAAAAATTAAAAGATTTTGGTGGGAGAGGTTTTATTTAAATTCTATAAGTTGATAATTTGTGGACTAATTTATAACTTTTAAAACTTGTAAATAAATTTAAATATTCAAAAATGGGTCATTTTTCTAAAAAAAAAACTTATAATTCATTTAATTAAAAAGTAGACTTAAAAAAATCATTTAACAAAGTATTCCTATTTAATTATTGTCGTTTTAGATTTATTATCATCTCTCTATATGTGTGTATATGTCGGTATTTGTAAGAGAAGTATGTACGTAGCATCATGGTTGGTTCTTTTGAGTTGGCAGAGAACATAATCAAGCATAAAAAGGTTGGAGATAGGCTTAAATCATCAAGAGGACACAAAATTTTACGATCATTTGTGTCAAGTATGCAACTGCAGATTAAAAGAGGGAGAAAAAATGCTAACTAATTTAGTTAATCATCTTAAATGTCAACGTAGTTAAGTTTTAAATGACGGCTTGAAAGTCAACTTTGAGAACCCATTTAATTTTAGTTCAATGTTAACTATGGTTACTAAAAAAAATAAAATTATAAAAGATCTCTAACATTAAACTGCATATTTTCATATTTGTCACTCCTAATAACTTAAGTACTTTAAAATTACAAAAGATCATTGCTCGGCTAATAATAATTAACTAAATATTTTGTTAAAATATAGAATAAGTGGTCGGATCAATAATGAGTTCGGAGCCTGAAGAACAAGTTTTTTCATTCAAAATTTTAAAGGAGCATATGAAAATAAAATAAAAATTCAAAACGGCAAGGTAAATATTGGTGTTTTCCTTGTTCATTAAATGTTAATGTCGTCAATTAGCTGGTAAACTACAAGGTAAAATCACGATTTTACCTTATCAGGTAAATGGCGTCACTTATCTTATCCTTTGAATGAAAGAATATAATAAAGTCCACATACTTGCAATAACAAAACAGAATCATTAGTGCGGTGCGACTTCTCCACCGACGCACAACACAAACAAAAGTAGAGGTACGATAGCATAGCTGTTCTCCAAACTTGTGTTGACATTGCAAGGAAGTTATGCATGTCAATCAATAATTTTGTACTAAATTTATTCCGGGACTTGTCGGGGAATATTGTTTCGCTGCACAATCAAAATAAGTTCAACCTAACTCTTCGTTGCACCTCTTCTTCCTCAGTTTCAATTATTTTATTTTGATTTTTTATGTATTCCTCTAATCTCAATAAATCCAATTTTCTTGAAAAAAGTTTAGGTCAGGTATTCATCTTGTTAATTTGGCAAACATTTGATGTCTGTTAATAGGTAACATCTGAGCAGCGCCTGGATGAAGATCTAATGGAAGTTCCATTTGCGAAAATTTTAAACATGATTTCCATGTCTTATAAGGTTATAGTTGCTTCACCCATTCTCAGGTAAAAGTTATGCATTTTTGACCGCCACCTTTCAACCAGCGCAGTAATAAGGAAATAATTGCATGAAACGTATCCAAAATCTATAACGCCCCTAAAATCACAAATATTAAAATAATTAAGAATACAGAAATGGAACGGATGATCTCTAACATGTTTTTAAAAATCATCATCATCATGCCGCACTGCCAAACATGTCTTTTCTCCCTTTAACATGCCTCTGCAAGTAGCCTCGGACGATGCTTTCTTTGTGTGGCATATACATCATACTGTAATGGTCCTGGATAGACAAACTGTTGATATTCTATATCTATATATAAAAATAACATAAAATTAGTTTTGATACGTGTTTCATGAACATTTATGTCACGTAATAATTTGACAAAATCAATTTACACATGCATGCAACTAAATGGAGTCTGGAGCCTAAAGGGCAAGTTTTCTTACACATGCATGACAAAATTTAACATCTTTGTTGTGCAAACAATAAATTAAAAAAGAATTAGATAGACAATAAAGACTTAATTAATGTAGGTTTAGGCTTAACAAGTTGGAACGATAACAATAATATTTAACAAATTAGTAAGCTAAAACGATGATTAATAATATTAATACTACATGTTTGTTAGGTATTGAAATAATTATATATAAAGGTGATTAAAATATACCTTAAAGTGCAAGATTTTTTATGAATAGATTTTGAACAAGAACAAACACCCAAAATAATATGAATGGCGAAAGTGAAACAAGTGAACAAACAAATAATGTGAAGAAGAAATGAATGAAATGAGTGGTTTATAAAAGAAAATTAATAAGGTAAGGAACATGTTTTACCTTGTAAGATAAAACCATCTCCCAACCTTACAATGCAGTTGGAATAAATTCTTCACTAAATACTCCATCTATCCATAAATACTTGTTCACTTTTGGCTTGACAGATGTCTTAAGAAACAATAAACAGATGGATGATTTTATTATATCACCCTTTGAATAAATTTTTTGCTTAAGAAACAATAAATAGATGGACAATAAATAGATGGATTATTTTACTATATCACCCTTTGAATATATTTTTTACTTTGAAAAATGCAATGAGTGATGCATTGTATTTAGAAAAAAGGCTCAAATATGACATCGAACTTTTTAAAATGATCCATCTATGCCATCCATTATAAGTTTTGTTCATCTATGCCACTACTATTTAAAGTGTGGCTCATATATGTCACTGTCATTATAGAAATGATCATTCATGCAATTATTTTGTAATAGTGATTTTCGCAAACTATGTTTGCCACGTGGCTTCTTATTAGAGGTCCATATTACCAAATTCAAATCAATCAATATTACTTAAAATAAAAATTGATATTCCGAATCCATTAAAATAAAATTTGATCCATATAGTTAAAATAAAAATTGGACTTATTAAAAATAAAAATTGAACTAATTAAAAATAAAATCAATCTCATTAATTGTATCAGATTTTATTTTAATGGTTATGATTTATTTATTTTGAGAAAATGCTCTATTTCACCCTTGAACTATAATCAAAACGGCTGAGACACACCTCAACTTAAAGGGGGTCCTATTACCCCCCTGAACTAATTAAAAGTGTGATTTTGACACCATTAGTGCCTACATGGCATATACGTGGCACAACACACTGAAGGGTCCACGTAGGCACACGTATGTGCCACATAGACATTAAAGGTGTCAAAATTATACTTTTAATTAGTTCAGGGGGTAATACGGCCCCCATTAAGTTGTGGTGTGTCTCAACGATTTTGGTTATAGTTCAACGGTGAAATAAGGTATTTTCTCATTTATTTTTATTTAAGTACTAGTGATTGATTTAGATTTGGTGATATGGACTCCTAATAAGAGGTTATGTGACAAAAATAATTTTGCAAATCACCGTTACAGAATAATGACACAAATAAACTTTTCTGTAACAACAGTGACATAGATGAGCCAAACTTTTATAGACGGTGGCACGAATGAACCAAACTTATAATGAATGTCATAAATGAGCCATTTTCGATAGTTCAATGATATATTTAAACTTTTTCCTTGTATTTAATACCAAGGGAAAAATAGATAAATTATCGATTAATTTTATGAATCAGAAAAGTATTGTTGGACATCCCAAAATAAATGGACAAATAAAGATTGTTGGAGAGAGTACAACATTGTCATTAATTCCTAATCCCCACCAACTTTTACAGTCAAAGGATAAGGTAAGTAACTCAATTTACTTGTAAGGTAAAATCGTGATTTTGCCTTGTACTTTACCAGCTAACTGACGACGTTAAATTTCAATGGGCAAAGTAAACATCTGTGTTTACCTTATCCGTTTTGGGATCTTTTCATTTTTATATGCCCCATTGGAATTTTGTTAGGCTCTGAACTCGGCAATAATTAAGTCATAAATAAATTTAATTATGATTTTAATGTTTTAAAATATTCTAAAAAGTTACAAATGTCACATTATTAAATCGGTAGCAGAAACTATATTTACCCCTAAAATGATTATGAAAGCTAATTAGTCAAAATTAAGTTACTTAAAAGATAAAATAAAATTGTGTGACTATGATGATCAATAATCAAAAGTTCAACGATGAGCTAAGTTTTCAGCTCCAGCTTTATCATATAACAAAAAAGTCATTGAATTACTGACATTTCACCTAACAACTTATCCAACCAGTGTTGCAAAATATGCAGAAACCAGTGTTGCAAAATATGCAGAAAGAGAATATGAGAACATAGATCGATTAGGTGACTTTTAAGTTGAAACATTAATTGTTGAGTGATTTTTGGGTTACATAATAAAATTTAGTGACTTTGTAAGAAAATTGCCCTAAATAGTTGAGGATCCATTGGAGATAATAGTTGAGGGTCCATTGGAGATATTATCTCGAAAAGGTTTAGTGTAATTAAACTTTGCCTTGAATTTATCTGCACAATCTGTTTAATTAAAATCAGAAATATGTGCAAGTTAACACCTTTTTTGTCACCGTGGCATTGTTTATTTATTTTCTAATTGACAAAAAAGGAATTGTTAAAATCTCAACATTACCATGAGAAGGATTTTGTCCCTAGGAGGCCCGTAATTTCCACGTCAATTTTGAGAGGATACTGCGTTGAAGCTGCTTTCTCCTCCGGCTGGGACTAAATGATGTCAGGGTTCGAAAAAGATGTATTTTAAGTAGTGTCCTAAGCTATATGTATGGAACTTAATATATGCACTAGTGCTATAAAAAATATTTATAGTTTATACATTCATCACAGTTGCATAATTAGGTCGGTGAAAAGCGGGAAAAGAAATGCTAATTTATGTTTTTGGTCAGTCTGGTTGTTGCAAACCGCCGACATACTGCAACTTTCAGTTCCAAAATGCATCGACTTGGATCGTGCCAAAAACAGGACCAATAGAGGGAGACGTCGACTGCAAGGCTTGGAGCAACGAACAGAATGGGATGTGCTACAACTGCAATTCGTGCAAGAAATCTGTCTTTGATGACATCAAGAAATATTCCAGGCATACCTCTCTCATAAGCCTTTGTATCTTCATTTTTCTCTCCATTGTTTACTCTATTGGCTGCTGTGCTCTCACTAATAATAGTTACAGAGAAAGGGCGTACGTCTACCATGGATACAGACCCTATGGTCCTGGCCCTTATGGTCACCCATGATCCATATATATTTTCCCAAATTTTGGATTCATTTCGCTTATTGAAAAGCTTCCATATAGATTAGTACTATGACAATATTCATCTTGTCTCCTATGGACTCGCAACTTCTTGTAATAATATACGTATTACTTTTACTAGACTAAACTAGACTTGTTGAGTCTTTATCATCTGTTGGGCAGTTTGGATTTTCTTGCTATGTCACAAATTTGATATCCTTGAATAGTTTGTAACATTATTACGTACTGAACCTAAAACAATAAGGATACTTCAAGATTCTCACATTGAAAGTACGAATGCAAATGTGACACTTAAGACATTTTAAGTAAAACATAACATCGGATCGATTTTAATTAAATTTGAAACAACTAATGAGTCTAATTTTTATTTTTAATGAGTCGAGTTTGTATTTTAATGAGTGCGATTTATATTTTAGCGATGCAGATGACTTTTATTTTAATGGATTCATTTTTTATTTTGATTTTAAATAATATTGGTTGATTTGGATTTGCTACTCTGAACCTCTAATAAAAGGCTACATGACAAAAATGGTTTCGCAAACCCTTGTTACAAATTAATGGCATGGATTAATCTTTCTGTAACTGTAGTGGTATAGATGAGCCAAACTTTTAAAGATGATGACATAGATGAGCTAAACTTATAACGGATGACACAAATAAGTTGTTTTTAATAGTTCAATGACATATTTAATCAATTTCCGGTAAGAAAATATAGTATATGCTCATTCAATCATTCTCCTAGTGTCCATTTTATATGATGTTAATCGAATGATACATAAGATTTGGCTCCTCTCCTTTGCATCTTCTCTCCATTTTCCCAAATACATACGTGGAAGAGTAATACTTGTGTTGTTCATTTATTAAGGGTCTAAATTGGATTAATTTAACAAAAAATTTAATCACAGTAAACAGGATTAACTTATGGAAAACAGTCTTAATATGGTAAGGAATAATATTTCTCTACAAATTTTGATATCAACTAATATCATTAGTTTTATTTACGTCCAAATATTAAAATTGTACTGGACATCCACATTAATAAAACCTCACCCCCACCATACAGCACCCCAAACTGAAGCTTTTTATGAAGAAAAATAAACTCAATTTCTTTCTTATCTTAATTTATTTTTCTATTCAGCATTAGTAAAATTTTAATTTTCAATTTATAAAAAGTACTCATTGATGTTACAAATGTTTGTCTTTATAAACTTACCTACTTTTTGATGCAAGTCGAGTCTCCTCAAAATTATGCACACAAAGTCGAGCTAAAGAGTTTGTAAACTTTTCATTCAACCGCTACTTTGGAGCATGGGAGGGTACTTGGGATGAAGACTCTGTGGAGGTTAATGCTTCCTAAAGCATTTTGGTGTAATGTAATGAATAAAGAAATATATTTCAAACAAAATAAACCTACATATCCGTTCCAAATGGAAAAAATCAGTATTGGTAACATTTGATTTTATTATATTTTGAGTTAATGGTTCTTTAATATTATTAAGTTTTATTGATGAACTCCACTTTCTAATCCTATATAAAGGTTGTCTTTGGAGAAGATAAACACACCACAAAAAGAAAGAAACATTTTCCTCCTTTCCTCTTCCTCTTGAATTATTTTGTGCAATTGGTTTGGACAACCTCTAAATTTCCAGCCACGAGTGCACGTTTTCGGAAGTAGTTGTGGAACCTTGGGGAGCGACTGAATAAAAGGATTTGCATCGGAGTCGGGTTGAAATCGCTTTCAAGGCAGTGGCTTGCCACGACACAGTATTTGTGACTATTTTAATACTATTATTAATTTCATGTCCATATCAATATTGTAGTATTTTTCCCAACAATTTGAAAGCGATTTCATTACATACAATATTGATAGATGGTTATTTCTTTGAATAGAACTTTTTCTAATTTATCAAAACTTGAGCCATTGGACGAAAATAATTTTAACCGTTGGTCATAAAAACTTCTGATTTTCTTAGAACAATATGAAGTTGATTATATTTTGTTTAATGATGGTTCTAACATTATTACTAGTTCTAACACATATATTATTTTTGATGAATTTTCTAAAAAGAAGGTTAAAAAGGCTAACATAAATACTAGAGGAATTTAAATTAGTATCTAGGATAGGGATGTACTTAGATACCGTACTTGATTCACATGTAGGATAATATTTGTAAAGAATTTAAGTGAGCTATTACATCCCCGCTCAATGATGTAGTTGTAAGGTTCAACTTAGATAAAGGATTAGAGGTTGTGAAACCATAATCATGCAAGTAACCCTACGAATCAACAAGCAAGATAACCAAGTTAATGAATGAAGTACAATAGCATAATATGATTGTTCAGAGCGATTCAACCCTGAGTTTTCTCTCATTGATTGTCTTAAGACCTTTACTTCCAGCATTGTTTACTTTTATATAGTTTACAAATTTCCAAACTCTTTTTAGTTACTCTCGCATCACGTAAATCTCAATTGTGAACTAAAATTAAATCATTTTCAAATCAAGTCTCTTTGGAATCGATACTTCGCTTTTATTAGGCTACTTTACTACTTTGGTGGACCACATACACTTGCGTGTGCGCTATCAAGTTTTTGGTGCCATTACCGGGGACTTGTATTTTGGAAATTGTTTATTTTAGTTTTACTTTTAGGTTTATTTGGTGTTTTTACGCTTGGTCTTGGTTTTTTTTTTGCAGGAAACAGGTTGTAGGATATTAAGCTAGTAAAGGCTCGGTATTTGGTTGAACCAAGCCCGGAACCTGAATAACTTTTTCATCAATGCAGGAGAGAAGCAATCCTTCTCCCATGAATTTTGCAAATCCAAGAAGGCCGAGAGTATACTGTTCCAATGGCTGAACAACAAGCAGCCCGAAGGACAGTTAGGAAAGTGGCAGTCTGTAACGCCCAAAAATTTGGGTCCCGAGATGTTACACATTGCTTAGGGGTGCAAGTGACCCCAAACTAACCCTCCTACTGGCACAACTCATAAACAACTGGATAAAATACTTAAATCTATATAAATTTAGCAAAAATATAGAACTTCTCTGAACTTGATCAATATAAACATGAACATTACAAGATTACAACTCTACTTTTACAAATGAAACTGAAAGTGAATACATCAACCTCTACTGACTATCTATGAAGCCTCTATTGGTACTGACTTTAGATGGATGGGTCATGACTCCCAACTACTCAATCTCAATACGACTAAAGTAATAAAATACAACACTTTACGAACTGTATAACTGACTCATGCCCTCAAATCAAAAGGACTCATCACCTGCTGACTGAAAGCTGCAAACTGACTGAATGCGATATATGCGCTATAACTTGTACCTACATTATAAGGCACGGTAGCCGATAGAAATATATGGGGATCAGTACTTTAAGGAATGTACTGAGTATGTGGTGGTGCAATGCAACATTATAAATAATATCATAAATGATTATGAAAATCATGCATACTGACGATAACAACTTTGTTTACTTGAATTAACTGAAATATATTCCTTGTAAATCATCAATAGTAATACAAGCATTATAAATCTCATAAATCATTATACTTAACTCAAACTCTTTAAATCATGACTTAGAGTGACTCAGTAACTCAGGAAACTTGAACTCTTATGGACTTGGAAGTTTCTTATAACCGACATAACTACACCATGTGAGCCGCTTGGAGTCCAACGTTTTGCCCTTCTAAGGAGAGAACCCCACATTGGCGGGGGTGTCGTACTCTTGCTAAGGAGTACAACCTCAATTTCTCAATCACAATCCCATACCCGACCTCTGGCCCACAATCATCAATGTCAATCCTACGGTGGCACGTAGTTTTGGAAAAATACCACATTTCCCGCTCGGTGCTAAATATTCTTCCCGGACTTAGCTCAGAACACATTAGAAAATCCACCTTAATCAATATCAATTCGTGGGTCCATTATAAAGACCAAAACATAAATATATATCTCATCGGTAAATCATATACAACTGTGGATTCCTAACTCGACTCAAAATCAAACAATCTTTCTCAACATCAAGATGTATCAATTCATTTAGTCATGGCAACATCAATAACTTTGAGGAAATATCAAGACTCATTATAACAACTCAATCTTATAAATCAATATACTCAATCATCTAATTTGTCATAAGGAAGCTTAAAGCATGACATATGTCTTGTAAGCACTTGAAATACCAACTCATGGTAGAACATGAAATTCACAATATTAAATATCAAGTCATAATTTGGAAGTTGTAAAATAATCATGTATCAAAAACTTCAAGAAAACATCATAGAACTCATTCTTGACTCTCAAGCTCAAATATCTATATATATATATATTCAATAATAAAAATTCTCATAGAAAAGCTTAAATCATGACTCTTATCTCAAATGATTCAGAAATCATCAACTCATAATAATAATATTCAACTCATGGAATAAATTCTCAATTTAAGAAATAAAATGCTGAAATAGTCATGTGTATCGATCTAGAATAGCTCAAATATCATAAATCATTAAGAAAGTAATTTGGGTGTACACCCACTTTGCAAAATCATGGATTTCAATAGTAGAACTTAAAATCTTTGGGCACAAGAACGAAAGAAGTGTTCTTGTTCAAACCCCAGATACCTTGATTATGGATTTGAATGAAGAAACTTGTTATAGACTCCTTTTCCACTTCTTGAGTTAGGGTTCTTGATGTTTTTGACTTGGGTACCTTGAATCTTGAACCAATTTATAAAATCTATGGTTGGATTCTTAATGTTCTTGGGAAATTTGGATTGGATTTTTGAGAGAGAAACCCTAGTATTCTTGATGAAATGGAAGAAGAATGAAGTTTTATTCTTTACTTGGATATATATATAGAGGGTCAAAATGGGTGGAAAAGACCAAAATACCCTTTTAAAAATGCCCCTTAATTGTTGAAAAAAAAGGCTGACGACATCCGTGATAGGCCGTCAGACCCGTGATAGGCCGTCACAAAATGTTGTCACAAAAGGGTTGAATTTTTGAGTTTCTGCCTAAGGATGACGATGTCGTCAGAAATGTCGTCAGAAATGGCGTCAGAAACGTGACAGCCCGTCAGAACTGTCGTCACCGTTTTCCAGCTTGACTATGTTGGAGTAAAATGGGCATAACTCTTAGCTCCGATATCGGATTTTGGCAAAATTGGTATCGTTGGAAAGATAATTCAATTATCTATCTGTTTATAGGTCATGAACTCAAAAATTCCAAGTATAATGAGAGATATACTCGTTTGAAGTTCACTAAACCAATATCTTTCCCAAGAACTCAATCGGTAAGGAATGTTTTCATTCGCCCAATCGTTAGGACATCTTTAAGTCCTTAATACACACCATCCTTGATTATAAAACAAAAAAAACACTATAATTTATTTCTCGAGAGCTTGATTCATGGTTGCACTATTGGTTAGAGTCTCGGGGAATTACAAAATGGCTCTAACTTCCTCACTGGGTGCCCAATTCAGGTGAATCTTATGTCGATGGAAAGCTTATCCAATTCTCCACATAATCGAGAGTAGAATTTAGGGAAATACAACATGATACAAATAACAATCGATTTGGAAGTCATCCATAATCACTCAAAAGATGGATTTAGGCTTAAGAAACGATCGGGGTATTACAATATCTCCCCCTTGGAAATATTCATCCTCGAATGTTTCTTTTTGGCCAAGAATATAGAGAAAACTGAAGAGACACAGCTGAAACAACTTGTAAATCTAAATCTATATCTTTCTAAACTTTGAAGTACTTCATTAAATATATAAACTGATGATGAGAATAGCTATACAGCTGGATCCGAGACTGGAAAAAAATATAGATAGAGGACAACTGTAATTCTCGACTGAATTTGAGCTGATTGCCTTCTTTCTATATTAAAGAGCGGACTCATACTGAGAGTTTAGAATTCACTTGATGTGATAAGGGTGAAATCGTACTCATAGATGGCGAAGATATAATTTCCGCTGGCATAGGTCATGAGAAACAAGGATAAGACTACACAATGGGTATTACATTGTCTGGACTAGAATACTTGGAAAACAAAGATTGTTCAATGAATGCTCACAGACTGAATCACAATTATATATCCGAATCTGAAAATGATGCCTGATACACATACTGAACTAAATTCGTAGATTTTGGGCGCGGGCAACTACTTATTGAATTGCTCATAGCTATGAAATTTCGAGTGGTACGACCAGACTAGTTTGAAAAAAATAGAAGACCATAGAAATCTATCTGCCAAATTTTAAAAACTGGGTTGCTAGCTATGCAAACTAAATTGTACTAGATACTCATACTTAAGTAGAGGATTTCTTCAACACCCTCCCAAGGAATTCTAATGGTTTGAAGGAGCAAGGCGCTTTAGGCAAGATCTAAACAAGACATCTAAATTGGAGATCATAAAATTACCATAATCCCATAACTTGAAACCTAAATCTATGAATCATATAAAAGTACTAAGCTTCAAGCAAGGAAACTCCTTACTCTCAGCTCAACCACGCTTCTCAAACACTCTCTCGACTATACTATACCCTTCTGATACTATATTTGATCGATTTAACTTACAATACTCACATGACACATGAGGATCCACAAGTCCATCTACAGGTCTTCATTTAGCTTACTGATACATTATCTCCGACTAGGGTGAGTTCAGATAATGTAAAGCTGACACTGTTTCCCCATTCACTCTTTGGGGAAGCTAAAAGGTAGTTAAATGCGGAGCTAGACAATTCAATTACCACATGGGATGACTTAACTAGAAAGTTCCTCATCAAATTCTTTCCATCAGGCAAGACTATGAAACTTTGTAGTGAGATAGTGAGCTTCAAATAGAAGTCTGATAAAAATCTATTTCATTCTTGGGAATATTTCAATGATCTTTTTTGAGATTGTCCACACCACTAATAGTCTAATGAGGTACTTACTCATACTTTTGTTGAATTGCTTGATCACAATAAGAATATTTTGCTAGATTCAGTCGTAGGTTGTTAAGCACTGGAATTGACTTATGATGAGCTGTACACATTACTGAACCGTATAAAATAAGGAAATCCAGAGTGGAATTCAAATTTTAGAAGTGCCATAAAAAAATTGCAGGTGTATTAGAGGTGGATCAATTCACAACCTTATTAGCTTAGGTTTCTACCTTACAAAATTTGACCAACACATCTTTCAGTAGCATGAAGTTGAGAGCAGCACAATCTGCAGCCACTATCAATGCCGTCCAGCAAGCTACAGGTTGGTGTGAGGTATGTGGAAATAGTGGTCATGCTGTGGCTATGTGTGCTTCAAATCTAGTATCTGTGATGTATGTAGGTAATGCTCTAAAGCCAAATTATGGTAATGCCTATAACATAAAGTGGCAGATGCAACCATCAAATTAGCCATCAAATTCACAATAGCTACAGGCCCAACCAATTTAGTCAAACTAGCAACATGGAGGAGATGATAAAAAACTCTTAGCTAATCTGGCACAGTTTGCTGTAGACTTAATAAATTTGCAAGGGGCCGCAAGAAGTTTAGAGTTGTACATGGGGAAAAACCAGCAAGCATTAAACACTAGACCATAAGGTGGGTTTCCAACAGATATATAAAATACAAAGAAGGTTATTAAAATCACCTTGAGAAGTGATAAATAACTCCAAGAAGAACCTCCCAAGGAAACAAAGGAGGTAGATACTGATATGGTGACCCAACGGGTAAATAACAGAGTTGCTGAAAATTCAAGGAAGTATGAGTACTTGAAAGAAAAAGTTGCTGCAGAAGAAGTGAAGAATATGCCACCACTACCCTTCCCTCATAGGCAAATAAAAGTGAAGAAGGATGCAATGTTCATAAAGTTCTTTGACACATTCAGAGAGATTCATATTAATTTAACTCTTTTATATGTTTTGCAGAGTACGCCCAAGTATGAAAAGTACTTAAGGGATGTGGTGGCTAGCAAGGTGAAACTGTAGGATATGGGAGCTATAACACTCACCAAAGAATGTAGCGCTGTGATAACACAAAAAATCTCTAAGAAATTGAGAGATCAGGGGAGCTTTGCTGTCTCTATTCAAATTGGGAGCAAGGTGGTCCATGCATTGAGTGACTTAGGGATAAGCATAAATTTGATGCCCCTATTGCTGTTTAAAACATTGGGCTTTGGAAAGCTAAAATCGACCATCGTGGTGTTGCAGCTGCCATTTACATATCCAAATGGAATAATTGAGGATTTTCTTATAAAGGTTGGTAAATTCATTATACCTGCTGACTTTATTATTCTTGATTTTGAGGTAGATGAACAGGTTTCAATCATCTTAGGGCATCCATTCTTAGAAACTAGAAGGGCCTTGATTGATGTTAGAGAAGGTATGCTTAAGATGAGGGTAGATGATGAAAAGGTGGTATTTGATATTTACAAAGCACTTTATGTAATGTACCAATTTAAAGATTTGTGTGTGATCAATGTTATTAAAAGGGAAAAGCGTGGGGTGATTAATCAACTAAAGACCTTTTCAAATTACCTGATTGAGCTGTCTGATATAAGCCACTATTTCCAAACATGATGAAGGTTGATGTTAAGAGAAATATTGACCTTAAGAGTGCAACCTCAAAAGGTTAGAAAAGAATGAAAAATGGCTCCCGAAAGGGAGTAAAAGGGTGAAGAAATATGGTTGAGTTGATATGGGTCATGCCGCGATACTAAATCAGGCGCTGCTTGGGAGACAATCCAAGTTAAATAGGTATGTTTTCATTTCAATTTTTTTTTTAAATTTTTATTTCACGTAGTTTTTATTTTTGGTTGAGTCACGATTAATGGGAAGTCTGAGTACCATGGACTTGAGCTAAGGAGCATGGCAAAGACTGAGTGTGGGGTCCCATGGATCTCCTTTATGTATGAAGATGCTACTACTTAGGCCTACAGGCCTCAAGGAGTATTTCTATCTGTTACCTTTAAAATTCACTTTGGGGACAAAGTAGATTTTTAAGTGTGGGGTGGGGAAATTCTCAAATATTGGCTCAATTTAAATTTTTTTGTGTGAGATATTCTTGTTGGTGATATTTTTGATTACATGATGCAAGTGAGTTTGTTTGTAAAAACATGTTGATTGGTGTGAATTGCTACTTTTGAAACTCTTAGGCTCATGTTTGTGACTCTTGTACTTGTTGGCTTGATTTTAAATTCATGCTATTGTTTGATTGGGAGTCTATGATGATCCTATTGAGTTGAGCATGTTCCATGTGCATGTGAGATTTAGGAGATGATATAGGCATTTCTTTGATAGACTTATTTTTATACCTTCTATTTATCCTACCTTTGTTCTTTATCTTAGTCAACCCCTATTGAGCCTTTAAAATTTTTCTTTGTCAACCTCATATTTAGCCTAATTCTTTCTTTGATAGACCATAATTTGATCCAAAAAGCTCCTAAGTGCTTTAATGAAAAATTAATTTAGCAAGGAGTTTGAGAAATAGAAGAAGGAAAAGGTGAAGATGATGTGAGGGGAACATGTTTTATGAATGTGGGTGATTTGTAAGATGTCCTTTATGGATAAATATGCATGATTTTGCCACTAGGTGAGTCAATTATTGAGGCTAGGATGTTTTGGAGTAGTGTTCATGAGCTATCAATCGTGTAAATAACAAGCTTAGTGTAGTAACTTGCATTCTATATAGTCATTGTAGTTCTAGCTTGAGTGTCTTACATTTAGTAGAAGTGTAAAGTCTCCGTATTTGATTATTACTATAGTAATGAGTTGTTCGAGGTCGAACAAGGCTTTAAGTGTGGAGTGGTGATGTTGGGAGTATTTATGCATTCTAGTGTCCCTATTCTTATTGTTTTAGCCTTGTTTTGAGTACGATTCTATTATATATGGGTGTATAATGATATAAATATGTAACAAATTGTTAAATCATGTATTTATAAGTATTAAAGTGAATTCCAAGTGATTCGGTACTTCAAAGAGTCAATGAGAGTTCAATAGAGAAAACTAGTTTTTCCAGCTTGAGCTAGTTGCTTGTCTAGTCTATCTTGATGGATTCTATTGTGTTATATGTGTTCCTTATTATTTTAAATGTGTTATTATATGTGTAACAACTTTTTAGAAGTTTACAAAGTTCTATTGAGTCAAGGAAAGAGTCAAAACAATAAGTGGAACATCATTGTAAATTTGCCTTATCTTAGCTCTTGTTTTGATTCGTAGTTGAGAATATTGTGTCGTTTGGATCTCTAATTTGTGGTGTATTATTATGTAGAAGGCTTTGTGATCTGAATACGGTGATATATTATTGATAAAAAGGCTAAAAATTTATTGTAAAACACTACAAAAGGCATGGGTAAAGAAGAGGATGTTCAACACTTAACCAAAATTTTAGAAGCAAATTCCAGTAAGTCGACGCGAAGTCGATGCATCACGTCGACATTCCCATTGCTTCCAGTACAGTGATGCCTTCATAGACGCATCGCATCTCTCTATTTAAAATAGTGTAAATTCAATTTAGCACCAACACGGATTGGAGGCTTTATCCCATTAATAATATAATATACTTTCTGGTGGGAATCTTTTAGGGGATTTTCTTGAAACCCGTGCACTTCATTAATCCTACTAATCTTAGGATTATTATATTATATTATATTATATTATATATATATATATATATATATATATATATATATATATATATATATATATAACAACTTTGAACAAATTTCTGAGAAGTGTGGACAACTGGACAACTTTGGCATATATTAAGCGGTGGACAACACGTGAAATGGGACTTGGACAATTCTGGGACTTCGTGGAATATTTGTGGATACGGCTACACGGTCTTTTTAAGTTTTATTATTTTTTAATAAGTCTTAATTTTTCATATCATGTATTCAATTATTTGGATCATGATTATGAATGTTAGCGGCTAAACGCCCTCTTTCCGGGGTTGAAACCAAGAACATGAGTATTATTGCTATGGATTAAGTTTGTTTTCTTTGCTTATCACTATTGGTTGTTTGTTTATTCCTGTTTTAATTATTTTTAGGATTTAGTACCCTTAGAATACATATATTGTCGACCTTGGAACTCGGGAGAGGGAATAGGGAGATAGAACATGGGAATTAGCAGAGTATGGTTTGTATTTCTTTATGAAAAGAGGAATTCAAATTAGTATCTAGGACAGGGATGTACTTAGATACCATACATGATTCACACGTAGGATGATATTTATAAGGAATTTAAGTGAACTATTACATCTCCTCTCAACGATGTAGTTGCAAGGTTCAACTAAGATAAAGGATTAGAGGTTGGGAAACCATAATCTTGCAATTAACCCTACGAATCAACAAGTAAGATAAGCAAGTTAACGAATGAAATCCAATAGCATAATATGATTGTTCAGAGTGCTTCAACCCTGGGTTTTCTCTCATTGATTGTCTTAAGACCCTTACTTTCAGCATTGTTTACTTTTATATAGTTTTCAAATTTCCAAACTCTTTTTGGTTACTCTCGCATCAACTGAATCTCAATTGTGAACTGAAATCAAATCGTTGCCAAATCAAGTCTCTGTGGGATCGATACTTGTCTTTCATTAGGCCACTTTACTACTTGGTGGACCATGTACACTTGCTTGTGTGCCTGGGCACTGCCACCAGTAACCCTGGCAAGGTAGAATCCCAAGAGGATTGAACACTGACCACCATACGAGTCCATGGTATGACTCGTACCCTGTTTTATGACTCATGGTGAGCCACTCGTACTCAGATCCAGCTTAGTCTACCATGTCCAAGATTAAGTAAAGCAACCAAACAGCCCATATCCACTAATATGAATAGTACCACCCAAGTTGTATCCATTCCAAAACCTAAATCCAACTTATCTACTAATACTGGTCAGCATACGACTAACCCATACCACTCGTATCCCTGTGTACGAGTCATTTTCTCTAGTCTTATCCTGTCTAGAGACCAAAAACCCTAAAAATTTTCTTGGTCTAGAAACCCAAGGTGTTTCAATCTCCCCCACTAGTAATATTTGTCCCTGAATGACGGACAAGGTCGGGTAAGAACAAGCACGAGTCATTTGTATTATCAAATATCTATCCAACCTTTAACCAAATTAGGAAACACAGATGCAAGGATAGTAATCTTTCCTTTTACATTATCAGAAATTAAAGATGTCTTCAAGAACACATACCTTCCACCCGAATCTTAGGAGCAGAAAACAGATACGGATACTTGGACATCATGTCCTCCTCCGGTTCCCTTGTAGCCATTTCCACCTTGTGTTTCCGCTATTGAACCTTAACCGAGGCCACATCTTTGGTTCATAACCGAAGAACCTGCCTATCCAAGATCTTAACTGGAGCCTCTTCATAAGACAGAGAATTAAAGATATCCAAGCCCTTCAAGGGAAATACTGAAAAAGGATCACTAAGACACTTTCTCAACATGGAGACATAAAATACAGGATGAATGAAGCTCAAACTAGAAGGCAACTCTAATTCATAAGCAATATTACCAATCCTCTGCAAAACCACATAAGGATCGATAAAACAGGTACTAAGCTATCCCTTCTTACCAAACCATATTACTTCCATTATGGGAGATTGGCTTAGGAACACCTTATCCCCAACTTCAAACTCCAAGTTTCTGCACCTTACATCTGCATAGGACTTTTAGCGACTTTGGGAATCATTAAGCCTATCCCAAATCACCTTCACCTTTTCCATAGCCTGATAAACCAAATTCGGACCGAACATATTCGCTTCAACAAGATCAAACCAACAAGTAGGAGATCTACACCACCTACCATACAATGCCTCAAAAATGGCCTTACCAATACTAGAATGTTATCTATTATCGTAAGCAAACTTTACCAAAGGTAGATGCTCAACCTAATTGACACCATAATCAATCACACATGTCCAAAGAATATCTTCCAATGTCTGAATAGTTCTTTCCACTTGCCCATCAATTTGAGGATGAAAAGCAGTACTCATACTTACCTTAGTACCTAATCCCTTCTGAAAAACCACCAGAAGTGAGAAGAAAATTGTGTACTATTATCAGAGATAATCAAACTAGGTACCCCATTTAGCTTTACTATCTCATGAAGATACAACTTTGCATAGTCCTATGCCAAAAAGTTAGTCCTCACTAGCAAAAAGTACGAAGATTTCATCATCCTATACATGATAACCTAAATCAAATCAAATTGCTTTTGAAATCGAGAAAGACCGGTAACGAAATACATATTGATCACCTCCTATTTCAATTCAAGAAAATCAATTTCTTGATACAAATCTCCAAGCCTTATGTGCTCAACTTTAGCATATTGAACACTATACACTTGGCCACAAAATCAACCACATCCTTTTCATACCATTCCACCAATATATCTCTTTGAGATCATAATACATCTTCATCGAACTAGGATGAACAACATAGCATAATTCATGCACCTCAACCAAGATCCTTAATCGCAACCCCTCAATGTTAGGAACACCCACCCACCCTTTGTACCATAAAGTACCACCGTCGCTAATCTCGAACACCATTACATTTTGCCTTACTACATCACTCTTGATTTTTATAAAGACAGTATTTAGCACTTACTTCTCCTTGATCTCTAAATCAAGATAATCTAATAACTTCTTGCACCATCACAACACCATTCTCAAAGTCCAAGAAATAAACTCCAAGATTGGCGAAGAGGTGAATTTCCTTCACTAATTCCTGTTTTCCTTTCTCTACATGAGTCAAACTTCCGATGGATAACCTACTAAGAGCATTAGTAACAACATTTTTCCTTACCTGGATGATAGTGAAGACTCATATCATAGTCCTTGAGAAGCTCCAACCATCTTATCTGCCTGAGATTTAGCTCCTTCTGAGTGAACACATACAACAGACTTTTATGATCAGAAAAGATGTGCATGTGCACTCCATAAAAATAATGTCACCATATTTTCTAAGTGAAAACCACCGTTAAAAGCTCCAAATCATGAGTAGGATGATTCCTCTCATGCACCTTCATCTGCCTTAAAGTATAAGCAATTACCTTCCTATTCTGCATAAAAACGCAACCAAGTACCATCCTAGATGCATCACAACAAACCAAAAACCCCTCATTGCCTTCAGGCAATGTCAAAATCGAAGCCAAAGTTAGCTTATCCTTAAGCTTCTCAAAACTCCCTTCACACGCTTCTGACTAAGAGAACTTTACCTTATTTTTTGCTAACTTAGTCAAAGAAGCAGCTATCAAAGAAAACCTCTCCACAGACCTTCTATAATACATAGCCAAACCCAAGAAGCTTCGAATGTTGGTTGGAGTCATGGATTTAGGCCACCTTTTCACCAGCACAAACTTTTGAGGATCCACCATAATTCCCTCACTAGAAATAATATGACCAAGAAAAGTTACAGTATTTAACCAAAACTCACACATTGAGAACTTGGCATACAAATGCTGCTCTTTCAAGGTCTGCAACACCACACAGAGGTGATTGGCATGATCCACCTAACTTTTAAAATACACTAAGATGTCATCAATGAACACAATGATAAAAAGATCCAAGAATTTCCTGAAAACCCTATTCATCAAATCCATAAATGCCGCTGGGTTATTAGTTAAGACAAATGACATAACCATGAATTCAAAGTGCGCATTCTAAGTACGAAAATTCATCTTAGGGATATCATCCTCCCTAATCTTATGTTGGTGATAACCATATCAAAGGTCTATCTTAGAAAAGAACTTGAAACCTTGCAATAGATCAAACAAGTCATCTATCATTGGATGAGGATACTTGTTCTTGCTCGTTACCTTATTCAACTGCCAATAGTTAATTCATATTCGAAGGGAACTATCCTTTTTGTGCACGAACAACACTGGTGCACCCCACGAAGATACACTGGATAAATAAAACCTTTATCCAAAACATCCTTGAGTTCCTTCAACTCAGCCGAAGCCATTCTATTAGGAGGACTAAATATTCGACAAGTTTCTAAAACCAAATCATACCAAACTCGATTCCCCTATCCTGAGGAACACCAGGAAGATCATCTGAAAAGACCTCAGGAAACTTATTTACCACTGAAACCGAGTGAAAAGAAAGACCCTCCGAGTTAGAATCTTTAATCTGGATCAAGTGATAAAGACACCCTTTAAATATTAATCTATGAGCTCTAAGATAAGAAATAAACCTTTCCCTATGAGCTAGGGAACCACCTTCCTACTCTATGACCAGTTCACCATGGAACCTAAAGACAACCTTTTGAGTTCGAAAATCTAAGAATGCTTAATAAGAGTGTAACCAATCCATTCCCAGAATAACGTCAAAATCCATCATATCCAGGTCAAATAGATCTACCAAGGTCTGCTTGCTACCAACAAATACCACACACCCCCTATACACTCTTTAAGCAATAACCGAGTTACCTACTGGGGTAAAAATAGAAAAAGGATCTAAATCAACCTCAGGATCAAAACCAAAGCATGCAACCATGCATGTGGCCACATAGGAAAGAGTCGACCCCGGATCAAGCAGGCAATATATGTCACGAGAAAAGAGTTGTAACGTACCAATAATGCCATCAGGTGATGCTTCAGATTCCTACCAAGATATAAGAACATACAACCTATTCTATCCTATGCCAGTACCAGCAGTAGGAGTAGATGCTAAAGCCACACCACTAGGCACAGGAGCAAAAGATAAAGCAACCGGAGCTTTGACCACGCTCGAAGCATCCTTACTAACTGGATAATTTTATAGTATATGGCCTGGCTAGCCATGTTTAAAATGCCTGTCCCTCTATTCATAGCAAAAACCCCTATAAAGATGATAACAAAACCGACAAGAAGAATGTAAAGAAGCTGAGTGTGCCCCACTTACCTGAGATCTGACACCTTGTGCCTAGAAATTATCACTACCTTGCGGATTCCTATCACCCAACTGCTTCAGGTAAGAAGCGCTAGTAGTAGAGAAAAGACCATAACTGCCCTACTTCGTCATCATTTATTTGTCTCCATCCTGGCCACCCTGCTACTGAGCACCACCCTACTCAGAGAACCCTATTTCCTCATTTTATTCTCCATCTACTATATGTGGACAACCAACCTTGAAATATCCATATTCTTAATGAGTAAAATAGTCTTGCTTTCAAGGATCAAATCTCGAGATATCCCAAAAGTGAACTTTATTATTCTCTCCCTTCAGAGCATATCTTGAAAGATAATGAAATTTCAAGCCGTATTCCTTGACAGACATTATCCCTTTCTTAAGATTCACAAACTCCTCCATCTTTGCTTTTATCATATCTTGAGGAAAGAAGTGATCTAAGAAGGAATTAGAAAAAGCCTCCTACAAAACTCTTCCACATCACCCCTATCCCTATCCCACTTCTTGTACTATTGGTATGCAATATATTTGAGCTAATAAGCTGTAAAATTCACCCTTTCTATATTAGTGGCCTACATCACTCTAAATATCTTCTCTATTTCATCCAAGAAACCTTGAGGAGCCTCTTCCACCTTTACACCAATAAAAGTAAGAGGATTTATCTTCATGAACTGGATAACACTTGTGGCCTCCGTAGATAGAACACTAGATGTATCTCGCTTAGCCTGAGCAAAAACCAACTGAGAAATAGTATGAATCAAGTAATGAAATTCTACAATAGTCACCTCACCTTCAGGAGGACTAGTAGCAACTAAGGAAACTCTAGAACAATCGGGGATAGGACCCTGAGATCAAGTGCAAACTCCAGGTGTAAGACGTACCCCATCAACATCATCTCCAAATAGTACAAAATAATTTCCTTCTATTCCAGATCATCGAGGCATGATCTGAAAAGCAAAAAACAAGGATTAGAGGAAATTCTTGGACTTAGACTCTATCTTGAAAACAAAATACCAAGAAAGTGAAACATTCCTAAATGCCTTGTAGCCTCTTTCTTATAAGTGTGACATGCTACACACCCCTAAAAGAGACTTTACTAGACATAACTTTGTGGACTCCCAATTAACCATGAACCTAATGGTCTGATACCGCTTGACATGACTCGATCGGGGGCTTTGTCGTAATAGGCATCTCAAGTTCGACCAAGACTAAAGACCACCCCTGTTACCCAACCCAACCACCAATCGCCCGTCCTAAATTGTCTAAATTTTAAACGTATAAAAAGATAGCATAATTATCTAAATTATAGATATTGGGATAGGTCTATTATCAAGACCGACCCAACTGAGTCCAACCATCTAAACCCAACCAATAGCTAAAACAAACCATAAACTATAACCATATGATTTCCATAATAATTATAGATAATCCCAAAATAAAAGAGGATAAAACAACCAACAATACAGTTAATCTGTTTTAGCCCTAATACTAAGGCTGACACACCTACCAATCCCGCCCGTACCAACCCATAGTAGTTCCAGAAAATCCTCTAACCAAAATAATACCAAAATTCAATTAGGACGTGCCCCCAACCATAGAAAAAACCAATATCCATAAATAAACTAAAGCATAAAATAACATCCATGAAATAACACCTTTCAGAAAGATGAAAGCTCACCACTTCAATCCCAAAGCTGATATCGAATGTCAAATTACTATGTAAGAGAAGTAGAATGGTTTATTCCTACATCGCATTGGGATACGGCCACCCAAAGATGGTTTGGTAGGTGAACGCTAGCATGCACTCAGGATAAGGATAAAATAATTCCATTTAACAAAACCAAGTAGACCGTCTACATACATACAAACCATATATATATATATATATATATATATATATAACTATGCTGGGAAAGAGAATTGAGTTTAGCATGCATCTGAAACTATTAACCTGGGTATGTATAACTTAACCATTCTTAACTACCTACAGGCTATATAGGTCTAGTGTAACCCTGTGAATTATCCTCGATGCGTGTAGCACATGAACTAGATATACCATTAGAGTAGGGGATTCCCAAGTACCCTTACCCTCCATGATATATATGTACAGTGTACTTAGAGAATTACCATGTACCTCATTGTATCATATAAGGTCGCCATGACCTACCCCTCATGTCAGCAAATATGAGTTTTTAGTATTTCTTCATTGAACTTCCACCTTTACAGTTAGCTATCATACCTCACCATTTTTTCCCAATTAAAACTATTTCCAACCAACCAAACCATTATTATTAGTTGAGGCTATACATAGTGGTATAATCATACCAAATATAACTTGTAAGTACTATACTTAGCCAAAATTTTTAAGGTAAAGGGATTCCAATGTACCCATTTACCAAGTAAACTTGGGGGAATCCCATGTACCCCACAAGTGTTCCATTATTTTGGCTTGGGGGATTCTATTGTACCCGACAAGGATGATTGTTAAACCCAAAACCATTCTATTTTGACCATTCCAAATTATTTAACTATTTAGGGCTACATTACTTAGTTTAAACCATGCAATAGTTCCATTAAAATCCAATAATGTAGTAAAAACATTCTCATAGACATTTTATCAAACATATTAGGGTATAGTATTTTCAAAACCAAAGACAATTACTAAATAACTATTCCCATGCAACCAATTATCGAAAACCACCATTAAAGCATATAAAAGCACAATTAAAACTTGAGGAAACCATAGCTAACCATTTATAACCAAAATCCCCAAATTATATTTTAAAACCCATAGCCATACAATAATCAAACCATGAAAATATTTTATAACATCATGAATTTAGTGGAACTAAAAATGAGGGAAGATAACACGCCTTAAACTAAGAATATGATGGAGAGAAATCACCAATACAAGCCCAAAATTTGTTCATAAGATGAAACCCTAGCTTTCCTTTACCCAAAATCCTTAGAGTTAATTATATAGTGTTTAAGAAAAGTTTTGAAGTGTTAATAAATAGAATAATAAGGAAAATAACCTCCCAATAGGAATATAAGTTATGGGGTCTTATTAGGTTAAGCAAGGTAATATCCAGATTACACTCACTTAAACTCCCAAAAATTCAGTTAGGTGGGTACGTCTATCCATACCAGTCGTACCCTTCAATATGAGTGGTACCCACCAATCATACCCAAGGTCATCTCCCTTGGATGCAATAATGTACAAGGTAAGACTCACTACAAACCATGTCGTATCCGAGTATACGACTAGTACCTATGATCTGTACCTATACTAGAATAGAATCCCAAGAGAATTAAACACTGCCCACCATAAGAGTCCATGGTATGACTCGTACCCTATCTTATGGATCATTGTGACTACTCATACTTAGATCCAACTAGGTCTACCAAGTCTAAAATTAAGTGAAGTAATTAAACAACCCGTATCCACCAATACAACTATACCACCCAAGTCGTATCCATTCCAGAACCTAAATCCAACCCATCAACCAATATTACTCAACATTTGACTAACCAATACCACTTGTATCCCAGTGTACGAGTCATTTCCCCAAGTCGTATCCTATCCAGAGACCAAAAATCTAAGAAATTTTCTTAGGGCCAAAATCCCAAGGTGTTTCAGGTTCCTAAAATACATTAGTTCTTATGATTTACCCCTTTGTTAGTGTTTCTCATGTAACCTAGTATCTATTTATTTGTTGGGTTTCAGGCCCTTTGTTGATTATTTTGATGCTTTGTTACATGTTAAGTTTATGCATCCAGGGAATGTTATTGAATTTTTATCGTTAACACTAATCCTTATGCCATGATGATCTTGTTATTTTTTTGTTTTTTTAATGATTTTGCAAGGTTTGAATTTGAGAATGAATCCTTTTCAAGAAAGAAAAAATGATGTATTTGGAGCCTTGAAGGGTACTTGGGATAAAGATTTAAATTTCAACAACTTGTACAAATAGAATTTCAAGAGAGGAGAGAGAAATGGGATTACATATGCAAAATGGTTTTTTCATGAATTGTCATGAATTCAACAAAAAGGAAGACAACC
The DNA here is from genome assembly GCF_002878395.1 of Capsicum annuum. Classification (NCBI taxonomy): domain Eukaryota; kingdom Viridiplantae; phylum Streptophyta; class Magnoliopsida; order Solanales; family Solanaceae; genus Capsicum; species Capsicum annuum. The sequence continues at coordinate 114,631,373 of NC_061122.1, read as the reverse complement.
ATAAAAGGCCCTTAATTTTTAGGGATAAAATTATAATAGCTAGTATCTTTCTTTCTATCCTAGAATAAGTAGTGGTTTATTATTATTTTTAAAGGATAGATTATCTAGTTAATGAATACTAATTACTCTTTTGTGAGTTTGAGAGCTTGTTGAAGCTTTTGATTGTGTTTGAGTTTAGAAAGAAAGGTTGCTTGAAAGTTTAATTCCCTTGAGGGCTTTCTAATAGGTTTAAGTGTTTAATTTTATATTAAATTGAGGTCTATACTTTAATATAGTATTGGTTGCCTTTGATTTTATTTTTGTGTCTATATTTCTATCCCTTAATCTTTTGTTTATATTTATTTTTTTGCTTTGTTTGGCTTCAACATTTTCTCTGTTGTATCATTTGGTATTAGATCTTGGATTATGTTTGTTTCTACAAACCTATGTTTTGGGGTTTTGGTATTTTCAAAAACAAAAATAAAAAAATCTTTTAAAAAAATCTGATTTTTTTAAATTTTAATTTGTTGTTTTTAACAGTAGATCTTTGTTCTCATGTGTTTCTTACATTAAAATCTGTAAATTTCATCCAATTTTGAATTGTTTGAAAGATTTTATTATTACACAAGTTGAAGCTTTGAAACTTAGAGGAATAGTTAAATTGGATTTCTTGATTTGGGTATCGATTGAGGTTAAAACTTATTGGGATTGTTCTCGAGATTAAGAGGAAGTTACACAAAAAATTAGGAGTGATTTGGAGAAGATTTGAAGTGATGTGTGTTCATGGATATCTACAAGTTGTTCTTAAAGAAAAAGTCTCAAAAAGTTACCTTACATCCAAGTCAAAAGTCAATTTTCACCAAAAGGTGTTTATAGGGTCCACAAGTGGAACTTAATAGTTAAGAAAAATCAGATCTCAAAAAAAGATTGAAATAGAAAATCTGCGTGGACGGTTCATGTCATGCCAACACTAATTGACATCCCAGTGACACACATCTACCATATCAAATGCAAACACAACAGGTTACTACTCAACATCCTATGAAGGGTAAAACGCTTGCTGAAATGCCTAAACTAGTAAGCTTTTTAAAGCTAAAAAAAATCCTAAAAACTTTCTAAGCGTCAAAGGTTTCTAGTTTTTCATCGACACTCATCTTTCTTTTGATTTCTTAGATACTTAATATCTAAGTAGTGAGTTTAGTTATTGGTTGAATAGATCTTCTTATACATTTCATTTTTTTGATTCTTACATCAAAACAACATAAGTAATTCCCTCTACTTTTTGTGCTTAGTTCTTGAGTTTGAATTTTTTTTATCATTTTTCTTTACCTTTTCTTATTTCTTATCCTTCAAAAGTTCTTGATTCCCATACTTAGATTTTGATTTGTTCTTGATTTAATAAAAATCCATTTTTGACCTCAAGTAGATATTGGGCCCTTTCAACTCATACCACCAAACAAAATACAATCATTAGTTGAAATAATTTGTAAGGGCAAACCATGGTGTAATTTATTGAGTGATTCAAAGCCTTTCTAGAACTATCCTAACATCTTTATTTTCTTTGGTCGAGTTTTTTAATAGTTACAAAGAAAGGTAAAGAATAGAAAAACCGAGTTCCACTGAAAAACCTACGTTGAGTGAATTGTTAAGCATGTTTACCACCCTCTCTATATGAACAAAAGGATGATTGGATAGATTTAGTACTCAGATTAATATATTATAACTTATATTTCCAACTAATCTCCATAATCGTCATCAATAAAGTTTAGGAACTACTTTCAAGACCCACGAATATGAAAGAAATATTTTTCAAAGAGGTAAGAAAGTGCAAGGTGGTAACTTTAGAGTAGAAGAAGGACATAGTGAGTGGAGTAAAGTGCGGGAGTTTCCAAAAAGCCAATATAACATATTTTAATGTCCTTCTCATTTTAAGGACTTTTGTGTCTACAAGCATAACAAGTGGAGGAATACAAGGTAATAACTATCTTTCATGGAGATTCAAGGTAAAATAGCTAAACTCTACAATTTTAAATTTTTTAATGAACAAAGTGTGAGTGATAGCTTATATTTATGTGAACTTGATAACCTTTACCATGTATTTCTTAAAATCATTGCTGAGAGTGATCATACAGTAGTTGATCCTATTGATGAACAAATTGATTCTTCTAGTAAGATCAATTTATTTTCACCTAGTGTTGACACTTGATTTTTGAATGATGGTAAATTATCATGTCATAGTTGAGTTGATCAACTTTTTTGTGATTGTGCTTCACTAATTGAGAGATTTTGTGATGTGATTAAGAAGCCTCAAATTAGTGATGATATTAAAAAAGTTGGCCATCTATATAGGAGTGACTCTTTGAGTATATCTATTGTCAATGATCTCATTACATTTTTCGATCATAAAGATAATGTGAATGAAAATGCTTTAAAAGATGACATTCATATTTTTAAGACTTAATTTACATGATTTTATTTTACTTTATTTCTTGATTATTCTCTCGTTAAGTATAATGTATTGTTTGCAGATGATGAGATCACTCCTAGTGATCTGAATCATGTACAATATCCTTCTAGGTCATTCCATTTGTTTCATGCATTTTTTGTATTTAAAGCATTTTTATAGCAGCCTAGGCCATTTGTGACTTGTTGGAACTGACAGTTCAATTGCTAGATAGTTTGTTTGGATTTTAGATCTACTTCCATGTTTAGGAGTTTCTGAAGTTAAGAAATCAATCCCAAGCCAAAACCTTAAGTAAACAACCTTAATTTTATTTCTGATAGTCTCAACAACTCTAAAATATTGACTTTAGGCTAGAGGGCCCCATAGCCTGGGTTTGGATGCTTCTCAAATCATTTTGGTCTATCATGTGGAATTTGGCAAAAATAACTCCTTAGAGTGTGGGAATACTTTTTGTTGAAATAACCTCTGATGGAAATTTTGATGGTGCCAATAATTCTGAAATATCAAATTTGGTATGCTAGTATTGTGCCTTAGCATGCACGAGATTTTGAACCAATCTCGAGTATCAGGTCAGAGTTCATTTGGATATCTAAACTTGGTTGGTGCCAAATATTTGGTGCAATCTCTTAAGCAGCCAGGAACCGCTTAAGAGATGACCGCTTTAGAGGCAACAACTTAAGCAACCCTTAACCACTTTAACAGACCTGGCTGGTTGGGGCAGGGTTGCTTTAGCAACTCTTGGGTACTTAAGAGGTATTTACTTAAGTGGTCATTTGCCACTTAAGTAGCCATCATAGGTATTTTATATATACACCATTCTTTCTTATTTCAAATATTTCCTCTAAGTTTTAAAATTCATTATAGACCCCTTAAACACTGATTTGATATGGGATTTTAGTGCTCGATGCTGAGATTTGCGTCAGGGCTCATTAGTGGGATTATAATCCTTATTATCTCCTTAAGTTTCATCCAATTTCTAGCCTACTTATCATATTTAATTCTTGATTTCTCCATTGGATGGGACTGATTTGGGGATGTTTAAGCCTAGATTTGGCTATATTTTGATTTGATCCTTGAGCTACATGGAACGCTGTGATGATTTTAGTTTTTTGATTTTGCAAGCGAGCGCCACGTTGGGTCTTTTAGTCCAACTGCTAACCTAGTGCATTTGTATGCTTTGTTGGTTATTATTTTTCTCGTCTTGATCCATTAACTATTATTTTGATAGCATGGTAACTCTCGAAGGCCTTTTAGAAGGGAAGATCTTTGGTTTAGAGGATTCAACAAGCACTCGATGGAATCCAGGTAGGCTAGGCTTATACTATCTTTAGAGTGAGCTTATTTATGTTATTAGCACACAACTAGGCTTATCCCATCTTTAGAGTGAGCTAAACTCATTTATGGCATTACCATACAACTAGGCATATACTATATTTAGAGTGAGCTTATTTATGTTATCACCGCACTATTATGTTAGTTTAGGCTAGTAATTTTAGCCCGATTATCAATTTGGTAGCTTACACTTTATTTAGCCAGTTAGGACCCCATTTCAGTAGTATCCAAGCTCGTTATTCTCTAGTACAGTGTAGTATCATTATTTATGATTAGTATTATTAGTGCCTTTAATTTTGAATAGAAAGCCTTAGACTAGACTAGGTTAGGTTCCAGCCTAGATTTTGTTTTTAGGACCCCATAGTGGGCCCTACTACTTGTTTTATCTAGTATGCTTGGTTTAAAGACTCTTTAGGCTTAGTTATACTCTTGACTACCATTTTAGGCGATTAACTTTAGTTGGTTTTGACCTAGACTTATTTTCTAGCATTTTTAGTCCTTTTTCCCTGGGTAGCATAGTGTTTGACCTAGACTGCTCTTTTTTCACCTAGTAATTGGGGATCTTCCATGCCTTAGTTGACTTATTTTCCCAAAAGTGGTGTTTATAACCTCATGGTGTGGAAATAATCTTAAAAACCTTGGATTTCTTCATTTTATCTAGTCATGTGCATATTTATTTAAATGCATTTCAATTTTGGTTTATGATCATCATATACTTTATTTCTACTATTTATGATGAGTTAACTATGGCATTGGTTATGGTATGATTGTGGTATCAATTTTATAGTTGAGATTTACTATCTTTGGATAATTGGTTTTCAGTTACGGTATGGTTACTATAAGTTTTGATTTAAGTCTTTCATTTGGTTATGATATGATTGGGCTGTTCTAGTATTGATTACATTTGTTCTGAGAATATTGATACTGGTACTGAGTTTTGTTTTATATAATTTATGTATCCTCTTATTATTACCCACTATTTTTGGTTCAAACCCTGCATATGGCCTCTCATTATTGTCCATTATTTTTAGTTCAAGCTCAATAACGGTCCTTTCATTATTATCCATTTGTTTCAATTAAAGCTCGATGCAAATCTAGATAGTTTTATCATATATTTGGGATCAAATGGTTACCTGAGATCTGTTCAACTACGGTTACTTAGGCTTTCAGATTTGTTACTTCTATATGCACCTGTTTGTTTATGGGGGCTTGATATGGTTAATATATTTGTTCACTCCCACCTATGTTATTGTTGTTGTTGGTTTTAGTTCTTATTTCTTTTTATTTTCCAACCGTTAAGCCGTTACTTATTGTTTCAGGGAAAGGCTTGTCTCACCTATTGGTGGGTTAGATTATGTACCATCATGCATGTAAAATTAGGTTGTAACCTCTTGGTATCAAATCTTAGGTATAACCTATATTATTGACGCAGTAAAAGTGTTTAGTAGAGACGCGCGGATAGACACAAAGACATCTATATCCTATCTTTTAGAGGTTATAGAATATTTTTAGGAAAATCTTATCTTTTTGTTCACTTTTGTGTTTTGCATCCTATAGATTTATAAATCTTTATTTGTTTTACTCTTTTTTAGATTGCTAGGATGTAAAGAGATGCAGCTGGGGATTAGGACCCTGAGCTAGCTACTAGAGATCTAGTTAGAGGCAGAGGTCAAACCCGAGGTCGAGAAAAGGCTAGGGTTGTAGCCATAATTTAAGATCAGGGTTACGATCCATCGCTAGATCTAATTATTTCTCCTGATACTTAGATGGATCCAGAGATTCTGCCGCTATACCACCATATGTCCAGGGGAATCTAGACCCCCAAAATTGTATCTTCTTTTATTCTCTGGTATGCATATGTTCATTTATTGGGATTATTTGGCAGTCCGCTAACCAATGTTGCTTAGCCAGCAGCACAGGGTGGTAGTTATATAAGGGTGCTGCCTATAACTGTAGCCCCTAGAGTAAAGGTTTCACTATCACCAGTAGTCCCACAACCAGTAGCATCCCAAACAGTTATGTCTATGGAAGAGAGAAAGACTCAGGGATGATTTCTAAGATTGACTCTATCTAGGTTTGCTAGAACCCCTAGGAGAGGATACTTATGAGTTCCTTACCAGTTGTGAGGACTGTTTATGTAATTTGGGCTTAGTTGAGTCACGTGTAGTGGATTTATTTACTTATCAACTAGATATCAAAGTGAAGGTGTTGGAGAGGTTATTTTAATCTATGCCAGCTGAATCTCAATCTATGACTTGGACTCAGTTCTCCAATGCTTTATTAGGGAAGAAGATGACTCGCAACATGTGAGATCACTTGAGAGATGATTTTTTTGGCAATATATAGACGAGTATAAGGAAATATTTCATATGTTAGCTAGACAACCTCTATAATTTTGCCTACAGAGTATGTGTCGATTTGATGCTTTGTTAGGGTTTTGAGACTACCGTTTTGTAGGGCAGCTCAAAGTTTGGTGATTTTAGGGAAGTATTTTCCAATACTTCTAAGCATGTTTATTCTATTGAGGATATACATCATAAGGTCCAAGGGGCAGTCATAAGAGACCCTATTATCTGGGTAATTATAGTGAGAGCCACAATGACTCACAGTTAAAGGCAGAGGAATTTAGGGTAAGTACCTCCAACATTAGTCTTATCAGCATCTGGGTCAACCTAGTAAGATATTTTAGGTAGTGGTTCAGATATCATATGGGGGTCAAATGGGTACTAGTGATTTTGGTATTGAAAGTAGTGGCCAGCTATAGAGTGGTATTTAGTCAGGGATGTTAGTCTAAAATATTCATTCTTAATTAGTTGGAACTTCTAGATAGAGCAGAGAGCTAAGGGCATGATATGGCTGTGGGGTTGTCAGTCACTTTGCTTGAGAGTCTTCCCAGTATGGGAAGATTAAGTCTTTTGTTTAGATTACACAATTGATTAAATTAGTATTGCTTCTAGCTAGAGGTGGTGCATTAGGTCGTAGGGGTGCTCGTCAGAGTTTGAGAGGTGATACTTAGAAAGGTAGGATAGGTGGTCAGTCAGGCACCCAGTATAATAGAGTACATGGCTATTTATATGTTGGACAGAGTAGATAGAAGGCTGAGGCTTTAGATACTGTGATTATAGGTATAATTTCACTATGCCATTAGCTATGTTTTGCTTTGTTTTATCTTTGATCCATATTTTAATATATTTATGCTTATTGTGCACTGCATTTGGCTTTGTCTTTGGAGTTTTTATCTGTGCCTTTTCATGTAGCTACCCCCGTGGGTGATTCCTTAGTAGTGTATCAGGTACATAATTATATTTGGTGACTGTTCGGGAGTATAATACTAGAGTTGATCTTATTATATTGGATATGGTAGATTTTGATATAATTCTGGGCATGGACTGGTTATCCCTCTACAATGCGGTCTTAGATTGCTTTACCAAGACCATTATCTTATGCATGCCTGGCCTACCCTCCGAGTGTATGGCAGGGTTATTTTAGCTATGCACTAATGGGGATTATTTCTTATATATTATCTAGGATACTGATATCGAGTGGTTATAGGTTCCTTGGTTATATTTGGAATGTTAGTCCGGCAAGTCCTTCGCTTGAATCCATTCCTATCATTTGTAATTTTCTCAATATTATTCCTAACGACCTACCTAAACTTTCTCTTGAGTATTGAGTTTTTTTATTGACTTTGAGCTACGCCTCAACCTGTTTCTATCGCTCCTTATTATATGGATCCTACAGAGATAAAAGAGCTAAATATTTATCTTTATGATCTTTTAGGTAAGGGCTTTATTAAACCTAGTTTATAACCTTAGGGTGCTCCTATTTTGTTTGTGATGAAAAAGAATGGCTCTATGCATGTGTGTATCAACCAAAGGCAATTGAGTAAGGTGATGGTGAAGAATAAGTATCATATACCTCGTATCAATGATTTTTTACACTAGCTTCAGGGTGCAGTAGTGTTTTATAAGATTCATTTGAGGTTTGGTTACCATCAGTTAAGGATCAGGGCTGAGGAGATCCCTAAGACAACCTTTAGGACTCATTACTATCATTATGTGTTCTAGGTGATGTCTTATGGGTTGACTAATGCCCCTATAGTATTTATGGATTTGATAAACCATATTTTAAGGTCATATTTGTAGTCTTTTGTGATAATATTGGTTGATGAAATCTTGGTATTTCGAGGAATAGGGAGTAGCACCAACAATATTTGAGGACTGTGCTCCATATAATGAGAGATCATAGGCTTTATGCCAAATTCTCAAAGTGCGAGTTCCGGCTTGAGTCTATAGCTTTCTTGATATGGGTCAAATGATCACCTTAGCTTTTGATGACATCATTTGAAGTTAGTACATAGGGCATCAAGCTTTGGTCGCATTGAGGACACGAGATCCTACATGGAGGGGCCGATTTGAGTACACCAAAGAGCAATCATGCTTGTGAAAGATTGCTTGGAGCATTAAAGATTGAGGACTCATGGTTTTGGGGCCTTCATTAAGGGCATTTTGGGCACTTAGACTTGTCCAAGTAACACTCCATGGCTGCCCCACCTCATTAAGGGTATTGGAGTCATTTTGTCTTCCATTACATAATAAGGCTATATATAGTTTCTTTTAGGTATTTTCTCTTTAGCTTTTGAATGATGAATATATGAAAGAATTCTTTTCTCTTTTAGAGTGTAACACCCATAGTGTAGGGCTAGGAAAACCCATTAGCCGCTAAGTAGTGATTGACACCTTATTGACTACTAGAGTATAAGCAACTTTTAATATTCACTACTCTGATTGTGAGAATCACAAAGATGAGCGTATACGAGTATTGGAGAGGAGCTTTAGCTACTAATCTTGTTCGTTCTTTTTGTAGGTTTAAAAGGTGATATAAAGAGAACTTGTCTTCAATAGCCGGGGATTATTAAGACTACAACATGGGAGACTATAATTGTAGTGAGGTATTTTATTGCTACGAAGTTGAGGGAGATTGTGTGGGCTATGAAAACAGCCATGATCAAAACTTGGGCAGATTTGAGGGTGACGGTTTTAGGGAAGAAAATAAGGAGAATGAAGTACCTAGCACTTGTGGGGAATATGGAGATGATGTAGGACCTCATGATGGTTCTTGTGATAAAGTTGGGGCATGTGAGGAGTGTTACACTTCCCACTCTGAGCCTAGATTTGGTGTTAGGTATAACCCTTTCATTCACAAAGCTTATGAGAGCTATGATGAAATTACATGTGAGGAGTGTAAAAATTCATTTTCTTCACCTTATAGTACTTCTTATCAAGATCGACTTGGTGTGAATGGTTATCCTAGATATAGTAAAGGTTGTCCCACAAGAAGAAGAGGATATGAATCTCAAAAGCCAATGGGTAATTATGTGCCTTACAATGGTTATCCTAGAAGGAGTGTACCCTCCGGAAAGGTAACCATTTGTCGAATACCGGGCTGCCTCATTGTATTAAATGATAGGTACTATAGAAACTACATCTTTCCATACATGGTTGACTACTTGGGTTTATTTCAAGAGACTTTACTTATTTTATATTTCTTGGATGGGTTTAAGGTTACCAAGAGGGTAAAAGTTGTCTTCTCCCAATTTGATTACCATCGGTAGGTGTGGTGTAATCTTTTCCCCATAACCTACGGTCATGTGAGCTTGGGTGCTGATTGGTTTGCACAATATAAAATCCCAAATGTGCAAATTGGCCTAATGTTGTAATAACTCGATGGTGAAATTTCCTCGTGACGTATATTCTGCCCGTGCCATAAAGAGAAGTGCTTGCCTACTCCAATCCGAGTGATGATGAGAGAAAAAAATTAAGAGGAGTAAGGGTGTGCAAGGTAGTAATCCAATAGTAGAAAAAAGAGAGGTTGTGTGGAGCGAAGTGAGGGGATAGCCACCAAATTGAGCTAATATTATTTATCCTTCTATTTCTAAGGACATTTGTGTAGGTACTGACATGGCAAGTAAAGGAGAGCAATACTGAAGTGAATTTTCTGCCCAAGCTTATGGAGGACCTTCACAACATGACAAAGGAGAGCCTACTTAAGAACTTCAAGGTAAAATAGCTAACTCTTACACTTTGTGCATGTTAATGATAATTGTTTGTCTAGTAGCCCATTGAGTGTGAGTAGTGGCTTACTTACTTATGAGTCTAATGATTCTTTGCCTCTTGTTGATGATGTACATGTTTTAAGTGTGGGTATACTAGTTGATACTATTGATGGCCAAATTGACTCTTCTTGTAAGATTAATTTATGTCCACCTAGTGTTGAAGCCTATATGTTAAACAAAAGTACATTGTCTTGTGTAATTGGTGTTGATCAACTTATTTGTGAAAATTATTCACCATTTCAGTAGGTGCATGATGTGATTAATAAATCTCAAGTGAGTGAAGTACTTGAAAATATTGGTCAACAAAATAGGAGTGAACCTGAGAGCTATTCTTGGGATAATGTTGTACTTAAAACCTCTTTGAAACTTGATATTGATCTTTTAGAGAGTGAAGAACTTTTTTGTTCCAAATCAGCCTGTCAGATAGATCATGCTCTCTTTAGGTATAATGTCTTTTTTGAAAATGATATACACACTCCTAAGGAACCTAGTGGAGAAAATGATTGTATAGATTGCCTTGAAGTCTATAGCCGATATGCTAATCCACTATGGTGTGACAAAATTCCTCCTAAAGATGGAAATCCTTTTTTGAAAGATGAGAGTACTCTTACGAGTAAGGAATGTGTAATCCTTCTTGAAAAGCCAAGGTTAAAGGTGTCATTGACTCCTTGGGGTAATGTTTCTTAATGCACATCCTTTCTTGACACACTTGTGTTTGAGTTACGTGAATATCAACTTGTGGATGCCGAGTTGTTTATTTGTTTGCAAGAAGGAAAGTTTATGTGCTTAATTGGTTTGTCTTCATTCCTGTATGTCTCTACACTTGATTCCTTCCTATACTACCTCTTTGTCTATGATGACATCCATACTAGTTTTGGATTTGTTTTATGAAGAGGTAGGAAATTTATTGGTAAGTCCACTTGTGTGAGTAATAGTGCTACATGGATCTCGTGGACTTTAGAACCAATTGAATCATAACCGTTGGTATGGTCTCTTAAAGAGATTAAAAGGCAATTGTGTCTTGAAGCTCATACGATCCTAATTCTACTTTTTGGACCGAGTGGTGCCATTAAGACCCTTGTAACTTCTTTATCTCTTAGTGATTCTCGTAACCATATCCTTTGTGCATATTTTATTGAGCATTTAATATTTAGTTCAAAGGATCCTTGGTTATATTTTAAATATGTGCAACCTTGGCATGTTGAGATTATTTGTCGTGCCAACCCTAACCATCATGCCATGAGGAGTTTGTATTCGTTTGTCCATTCTTCGGTTTTGCAAGGTTTGGATTCAAGGTCAAATCCTTTTTAAAAAAGGAAGGACGATACATGTCAAATAGCTGCCTTCGATGACATCATTTGAAGTCAGTACGTGGGGCATCAAGATTTAGTCGCATTGAGGATACGGGATCCTACATAGAGGGTCCAATTTGAGTACACCAAAGAGCAATCCTGCATGTTGAAGATTGCTTGGAGCATTCAACATTGAGGACTCATAGTTTTGGGCCCTTCATTAAGGGCATTTTGGTCGCTTATCCTTATCCAAGTAACACTCCATGGTCGCCCTACCTCATTAAAGGTATTGGAGTCATTTTGTCTTTAATTATGTAATAAGGCTATATATATAGTCTCTTTTAGGTCTTTCTTCTTTATCTTTTGAATGATGAATATGTGAAAGACTTCTTTTCTTTTTGAGAGTGTAACACCCTTAGTGCAGGGTTTGGAAAAGTCATTATTGATTTTTGCTTAGAAACGGTAATTGTAAGGTGGAGTTGATTTCCTTAGCGGTCACCATAAGAAGATTGGTGTTTGTCATTTTGAGTTTAAGGTTCTTATCATTTAATACACGGTTTGAGTATTCTTTCTTCATAACTTTTTATGTCATCTTATCTATCCCTTTATCTTATTGCATTTGTGCATTTGTGTCTATCTTTTTATTCTCGGATTCTTTGTGTTGCTGCCCGTGCTTGTTTTGTATCTTGTTCTTAGTTTCCTCTTGTTGTTCTTGGCTAGTTTATGTTTTGAATCATATCCCTTACCATTTATTGGGGTACGTGGTGTTTAAGAAATATATTTTAATGGATCTCAAATATTAAGGCTATTTATGGTTGAGCTAGGCCTACATCTCCTATCGAGGTTTGCAGTTTTATTATGTTAGCAGGATACTACAAGTGATTTATTGAGAAATTTGGTTATACTACAACCCCTATGACCAGGTTGAGTAGGAAGGAAGTTCCATTTTAGTGGTCCATAAATTGTGAGGCGAGCTTTCTTAAGCTTAAGGACTTGCTCACTTCAACTCCTATTCTGACTCTTTTAGTTGAAGATGAGGGGTTATTGTCTATGATGATGCTTCTGGTGTTGGTTTAAGGTGTGCTCTGATGTAGCAGGGTTGTGTTATTACATATGTGTTTATGTAGCTGAATGTGTATAAGTACAACTACCTCATTCATGATTTTGAGTTGGTAACAAAAGTCTTTACGCTTAAAATTTGGAGGTATTATCTCTATAAGGTCCATTGTGAGATCCTCACTAACCATCATTGTCTTCAATACATTATGACCCAGAGAAATATTGATTCGAGAAAGTGTATATGGATTGAGTTGTTGAAGGACTATGATATCTCTATTCTATACCATTCGGGCAAGGCGAATGTGGTAACAAATGCCTTTTGCTGAAAGCCAGTGACTATGGGTAGCTTGACCTTTACTTTTATTTTACATTGCCTTTTGGTGCTGGATATCGAGCCCCTATCTAAATTGAAGGTATGTCTTAATTTTTTAGACCATAGGAGGATTATTTCTATTATCGAGGCCAGATCTACCTTGTTGGAGTTGATTCAGAGTCATTGATTTGAGTATAACATGTTTCATAGTATTCTAGGGTATGTAAAGACCCTCCTAGGATCACTTCTATATTTCTGCTTATTTTTACCATTTAGAGCTTTCCTATAGTTGTCCTAAGTCATTTATGACTTGATAAAAATACAGATCAGGTATCGACCAGTTTATTTATTTTTTAGAGCTAATTCCTATTTTTTATAGTCTGTTGTTTCAAATTGGCTTTTAAAAGGGAATTTCAGTTAAATGACCATGTACCAATTATGACAGTCCCACTAGCTCTGGAATATCTATTTTAGGCTAGGTGGTCCCTTGGTTATGGTTTTGAGTTTTCCAAACTCACTTCAGGCTATTGGTCAGAAGTTAAGAAAAATGACACATTGGTATAGGACCCACTTTTCATCAAAATAACCTCAGATGGAAATTTTAACTGTGCCATTGAGTTTGAAATGTCAAATTTGATAGGGTAGCATAGTTTGTTTATGTATACGAGATTCTAAATGAATCCTAAGGGGTTGGTGGAGACTTGGAAGATTTCCAAGTCTCATCTGGTGCTAGTGCATCGCTTAAGCGCCTAATGGGTCACTTAAGCGACCTGGATTAGCCCAGAAAGTATGTCTTAAGCAATTTATTTGGTGCTTAAGCGATAGTTCCTTAAGTAGCCAGAGGTCACTTAAGAGACAATGTGCAGGGAGATCGGTATCACTAAGTGATGTGAGGTTGCTTAACTGATGTGGCATACACAACCCAGTGTCCTCTTAAGCGGTACCTGAATACCTGGGGAGGGTATAAAAACCCAGTTAGCCTGATTTTCCCATTTTTACTTATTCTCAAGTGTGTAGAACACTAAAAAATGTGGAAACTTGGGAGAATCATTGATGGGTAATTTTTGAGCACTGTGGACTTGAAGGGACCTGATCCCTCATAGTGTGGTGCAACCCTCACATTTCAAAAATTTATATCAACGGTAGGTCACTCTAAACTTTCATACCTAGAGTACTTAATTGATCATGACTGCTCCACCTAATCTGGTAGAAGGGTAATCTACCACTAGACTATCCTTCTTTTATGGGCAGTACTATGGGTAGTGGAAACCAGAATGTATGACTTCATTATGGCCAAGGACAGTGAGCTGATGAATGTATTACTTGATGGTACTTATATGCCTATTAGAGAGGTCAAAAAAGGAGACGTAACAAGGATTATTGTCAAAACTAGGAGAGAGTTAGATGATGAAGATCGAAAAAAAGTTGAGAAGAATTACAATGCAATGGAATTGCTTGTCTGTGGCATAGGATCTGATGAATATAACAAGATTTCTTCTTGTGAAAATGCTAAGGAAATCTGGGATTGCTTAAGGACTACTCATGAAAGAACCACTCATGTGAAGGATTCAAAAATTGATATGCTGACTACTTAGTATGAAACCTTCACCATGAAAGAAGGAGAAACTATCCAACAGATGCATACCAGATTTACTTTAATCACCAATGAGTTGCACTACTTAGGAGAAATTATCCCTTTGTATAAACAAATGAGAAAAATTCTAGGTATTCTTCCTAAATCCTAGGAAAGCAAATTGGATGCTATCACTGAGGCAAGAAACTTGAAAACTCTCACAATGGATGAACTTATTGGTAATATTAAAACTTATGAACTTAAGAAGTTGCAAGGGCAAGATAAGAAGAAAGAAAAAAGAGAAAAATCTCTGGCATTGAAGGCTTCAAAATCCGACTTAAGTGAAAAAGACACTGATGTTGCCTATTTGGCAAAAATAATTGTTAGAGAAATAAATAAAAGTGGTTAGTTTTAAGGAAGAGGAAGTAGAAGCAAAAAGGGAGGCACTGTTGAGGTTTGTCTCAAATATGGAAATCGTAAGCATTTCATTAAGGACTGTTCAATGTTGAAAATGGATTATGAAGAATATTTCAAGACTAGAGGTGACAAAGGAAAGAATAGGGGCCAAGTCTCTGTATAATCAAGAAGAAAGTCTACAACTGATTATGCAGTAAAGCAGGCCTTAGCAGTCTAGGGAGATTCCTCTATTAATCTGATGAAGCTAAGTAGTTTGTAAATGTATCTATTTTAGCAATGGAGGATAGTGAAGTTATCTATGATTCCTTATTTGCTCTTATAGCAAACACAAAATATAAATAAGAAAATGATGTAACTCTCTCAGACATTAAGGAAAACTTAGATAACTACTCTGTTAGAAATATAAAGAAACTAAAAAATGTGTTGATTGACTCTGTGCATGAGTTGACTGCTAAGAAATATAATCTAGAAGAGAATTACAAAATCAAGAGCTTGAATTGATTACTTTAACTCTCCAGATATCTAAAATAGATGAATTGTTTACAAAATTAAAATCTAAAAATCGAAGTTTAATGAGTCAACTTGAGAAAGCAAATGATTCTGATTGTAAAGGGAAGAAATAAACCTCAAGGCTTCAAATTGAGCTTAAATAAAAGTTGGGGGATTCTCAGAAGCATCTTATGAATACACTTCATAAGAATGAAGAATTAGTGTCATGACATGAGACTACTCCCTAGTTGTAACATGGTGCTTAGAACCACAAGTGATCTAACCCATGAGCTAGTATACTGCTAGAGCGACTAATTAAAATGTATATCTAAGATAAATATGTTGAGTGGAAGAATAATCATGAGAAAATCATGTGATACTATAAAAGTTTACAATACGATAAAGCTGAAAAAAGAACTTGAGTTACATATAACGACTCGGACTGACTATCTATGAAAGCTTTACTATACTGATCATAGGTAGCTAGGACATGCCTCCAACTACTACAAATTAATACATAAGGATAATAAAAATACAATACATGAACTGCAACGGATTGGAGTCCCTAAAATATGAGAACTCATCATCTACTGGCTAGAAGCTATAATCTATCATACCCTGGTGTGCAGACTACAATGGGTACCTACATCATGAAGGAATATATCTATAAATGCATATATATGGTTAGTACTTAGGAATGTACTAAGTATATGAGACATGCACCAAATCATGAAAATACTTAAAACATGCTTTAAAGTCGAGGATATAAAATATTTGATGAAATATAAATTTAATTCATGGCTGTACTTAAGAGTGTAAGACATAATGAAACTTCTAAATCATAAGCTGAAAACATTTTTGTAAGCTGGGAAGCGATATAAACATGAATACTTTATGTAAATCTCAAGTAAAGCTAAATAGGATGTAAAATCGTACCGAGGATCATGTATGAATACTGAGAATGAAAGCATGAATATGTAAAATGAATGTAATACCAAGTAAAGCATGTACTAAAATAATCTTTAAAATTGACTGGCTAAATAGATGGTATATTGAATGCTTGGTCATGAAAACCTGAGCTGATACAATCTAAATACTAAACCGAACTAAAATTGTAGGAGTTATCATGTAACTGACATACCCCAATCTAGCTAATTGGGGTCTAACCTGTAACCCCAGTTGGAAGAGTGTTAGTACCTTACCACGGGTACTAACACTGGCTGTGTGGATCCAGTAGTGTGGTGTCCCAAAGAACTAGGGTGTTAGTCCTGTACTGGCGGGTGACCCCTAAGAGTGTGTAAGTCCTCTACTGGAAGGTGTCATATCATAACCTACGCTGACTACGTTGCTCTGGAACATAGGTATTGCTACTAAAGGTCTCTACTGGCGGGTGAGCCTTCATCCCTAGGTTCGCTCAATGCTAAATCCTACTCCTAACTGTACTGACACTGGTACTGATTAAAGTTAATAGGACATCACATCTGATAAGTGCTCATCATGAATATAATAATCTAAATATGATGATAAAGAATCATGATCTGACTGTCTTGTTACTTGAAAATAGAAATATGTATAAACATATAAGTATTGGGTGATCATAACCCTCCATAACTGAAAATACTTTAAATACAATAACATTATCACAACCTTGTAAAAAAATTCATGATTCGTAGACCTAAAACAAAGTACAGTTGACTAAACTAATGAAATTCATGATTTTGAGTATGAGGATATGTTAAACTTAGGAGGACAACATGTTGACATGGTTTAATTTCATGAATTGGTAAATTAACATGGTAACAACCGAATAGGATGTGGTTGACTGAAATTCAAAGCATGTAATAACATAATTAACATAGGAAAACATATTGGAATGGCTTGAATTTAAAACTACTAAGAAAAAATGGATTAAATTCATAATTAATATGGATATTATCATAGACGAGGATAAAAATTTCATACTTGAACAAAGAGGAATTTTGGGACTCAATGGATGGAAGGAACCCATTGATGAATACCCCACATTCCTGAATGTAGAAGCTTTGGATAAATTTCTTGGGATTAAAATTGAACTTGAAGAACCCTAGTTGGATTCGGGGAGAAAGGAATCGCCTTTTTTAACTCTGTGATTAAGGATTTCTAAGTTATGATAGGTTAGTTTAATATTTATTCTTGATAACTATTTTTTAGTTGGAGAAACAACGTAGTTTTACAGTTAAAAGAGTGGGAAAAAAACCCAAAAACCCCTTAGAAACCGTTTGGAAGTCGCTTGGAAGTAGTTTCAATGACTTATGTCTTGACTTGTAGGTTCTGACCATGAGTCGTGCCTTGAATCATGGTCAAAAATTCAAATTTTGCCTCTATAGCCCAAACTAAGACTCTCTCCTAGTGATCTATAATAAGACATTGCGAGTCGTATTTTGGGAAGCTTTGACAATGCTTCAGTATTTTGGCCATAACTTTTCACCCCAGTATCAGATTAAGGAGAACTTGGTATAGTTGGAAATATAATTCAATTATGTATCTTTTGGTTGGTCTTGAACTCAAAAATAATTGGTATAAAAAAGTTATGTGCATTTGAATCTGATTATAGTTATATACTTCACAAGAATTTAATCGCTAAGGGATGTTCTGACTTGTCTATAAGCTAGGAGCTATTTGTGACCTTAAATACCTCTAAATCACTATAAAACTATCAAAACATGACATTTGATCTTGCATGAACTTAAAGTGTGGTTCTAACATTTTGGAATTTTGAGGTGTCACAATTAGAAAAGGACCTAGTCCGTCTAAGGAAAGAACTTAACAAATCACTAAAATGAACCATATCCTTACAAATACCTTCTAATATAACTGGCCAGGGTGTCAATAGGGCTTGGATATAAGTATAAAACCTAATAATTTGGTCTCAAGGGAAAGTTGTTCATGGTATTAGTCCACAAACCTCTATGTATTCATTGTGGAAGAGATGGACACTTGAAGAAAATCTGTCAGTTTTGGTTTAGAGCTAGGATAAGCAGTACTAACTATATCCAGCAGGAGAATTATAATCCTAACAGTTCCAAACCCTTGAGAAATATGAAGAAAGATTTGATCACACCTTTGTCTTCCTATTGGAAACTCAAAATCAAGTGGGTTCCCAAATCTAACAAATGACTATATTTTCAGGCAAGAGAAAGACATTGCAGTCAGAATTGGTTCATGGATAGTGGATGTTCAAAGCATATGACTGGAAGGACTGACTACTTTCTTTCCTTCAAGACACTTCAAGTTAGAGGTATCTCATTTGGAAATGGTAAAAAGGGTTATATTCATGGTGTGGGAAAATTGGAAAATCACCTAATCAAGCAATAAAAGATCTGTATTATGTGAATTGTCTCAAGTACAGTCTTCTAAGTGTTTCTCAGATCTATGACAAAGGTAATAAGGTTAAATTCTTATCCGATGGATGTACTGTGTCAAGCTTAAAGTCTGGGAGAGTTATTCTCAAAGCCAAGTGGATAAAAAATATGTACGTAGCTGATTTAGAGTCTGTGGATAATGAGGAATCAACTTTCTTAAGTATTCAAAGTGAAGATGTTGATTTATAGACCAGATGTCTGGGACATATAAGTTCTTCTTTGCTGAACAAGTTGATTTCAAAGGACCTAGTTCGTGGCAACCAAAGCTGAAATTTCCAAACAACAAGGTTTTCAATGCTTATGTTAAGGGTAAACAAACTAGGTCTTTATTTAAGATGAAGAAGCCGGTGAATACTTCTAAGCCCCTTGAGAAGCTACATATGGATCTATGTGGAACTTGTAAAGTCTAACGTAGAGGAGGAAGAAGTACATGTTTGTCATTATGGATGACTACTCTAGGATCTCCTAAACAATGTTCTTGAGAACCAAGGATGAAACGTATGAGGTTCTGCTTATTTTTGCCAAACAAATTCAAATGAAGCTAAATTGTAAGATTGATGAATGCAAATTTGATCATGGAACTGAATTTGAAAACTCCCAAGTTATAGGATTCTGTGCTGAAAATAGAATCAGTCATAACTTTTTTGCCCCAAAAACTCCCCATTAAAATAGAGTTGTTGAAGAAAGAATAGAATCCTCATAGAGATTGCCAGGACCATGTTGATTGACAATGGGCTTACAAAAAAACTTTAGGATGAAGCTGTAAATACTTTTTGCTATGTGACAAATAGGTGCTTTATTAGATCACTCCTAAATAAGACCCTGTATGAGTTTGTGTTCAATAGAAAGACTAAGCTTGACTACTTAAGACCTTTTGGGTGCAAATGCTTTATTCTAAATAAAGGAAAGAATGGTCTTGGAATGTTTGATCCCAAAAGTGATAAAGCAGTAATTGTGTGCTATTCCTCAATAAGAAAAGTATACAGAGTTTTGAACAAAAGAACTTTGTTTGTTAAAGAAAATGTACATGTGGTGTTTGATGAGTTAGCAAAACTTATGAATCCAGGTGATAATGAAGATTCAAAAATAGAAGAACTCATTCCTATTCAAAGGGATGATATACTGAAGATGATGGTCAAGGTCTAAATAATGCAAATGAGATGAAAGTGATGGTGATCCAGGATCTCATGCACAGACCCCTGCTCCAGTTAAAAAACATCAAGAAAGGTCCAGTAAAACTCCCCAGGGATCTGGTCCTAGTGGAACTCATCTCAGAAGGTCAAACTAGAGGCATAAATCTTCTCATCCACTTGAGAATCTGACTCCACCTTTGGAATTGGAGTGCAAATAAGATCACAAGCTAGAAATTTCTTGGCATTCTTTGCATTTTATCCCAAACTGAGCCTAAAAATATGGAAGAAGATCTAGAAGATGCTGACTGGATCAATGCAATGCAAGATAAGCTTCAGCAATTTGAAAGAAGTAAAGTTTGGCACCTAATCCGGTTCCCTAACCTATTGACAAAGCTATTATTGGGACTAAATGGGTGTACAGAAATAAGCAGAATGAATATGGAACTATCAAAAGAAATAAATCAAGGCTGGTTATCCAAGACTATAACTAGGAGAATGGACTTGATTATGATGAGATATTTTCCTCTATAGCATGGATAGAGGCTATCGGTATTCTTATTGATTTTAAGGCCTATATGGGGTTCAAAATCTTCAAAATGGATGTCAAAAATGCTTTTCTAAATGAAAACTGGTAGGAAGAAGTCTATATAAAAAAACCTCAAACAACCTCCAGGTTTTAAAGATGTAGATTTTCCTCATCATGTACTTAAATTGGACAAAGCTCTGTATGGGTTGAAGTAAACACCTAGGTCTTAGTATGAGATACTTTCAAAGTTTCTTCTAGAATATGGCTTTAAAAGAGGGAAAATTGACAATACTTTCTTTTTAAAGAGTAGAGGTAGTAGCTTATTGGTTGTTTAGATAGATGTTGATGTTATAATCTTTGGAGCTACTTCTGAATCCCTATGTGAAGATTTTGCAAAGCTAATGGGGAGTGAATTTGAAATGAGCATGATAGGTGCACTGAGTTTCTTCCCGGGCTTACAGATTAAGAAAACTTCTTAAGGGACAATGACATGTCAACAGAAGTACATCAAGGAGATTCTAAAAAAATACAACATGGGAGATGCCAAGCCAATTGAAACCCCAATTGGACCTAGTTCCAAGATTGATAATGATGAATTTGGTCCCTTAGTTAATAAAACCATGTATAGAGGTATTATTAGATCCTTACATGAGACCTAGACCTGTACTATCATTTTGGAGGCAATTTTGATCTAGTAGGATATGCTGATGCTAATTATGCTGGATATCTAGTGGATAGAAAAAATACCTTAGGAATGGCTCATTTTTTGGGTTCTTCCTTAATCTTCTAGGGTTAAAAGATGCATAATTCAGATGCTTTATCTACTTCTAAAGCTGAGTATGTGGCTATAGCTTCTTGGGTTGCTCAATGATTATGGATCAAATAGCAACTAAAGGACTTTGGAATTGTCTCAGACACTATTACTCTTATCTATGAAAACATAAGTGGTCTTAACATCGGTTAGAATCTAATGAGCATAAGAGGACCAAGCATATTAATGTGAGACATCATTTTCGAAGAGATAACATTGAGAAGAAAGCTACTTTCATAAAGTTTTGCAAGACTGGAGATCATATAGCAGACATTTTCATTAAGGCTCTTCAGAAGGAATAATTTGTGAAGAACAGGTCGAGGTTGGGGTAGATCAAAATAACCTAACCGTCTAGATGAATTAGTCTTTCTCTTTAAAATTATCTATGATCAAGAGACAAGTATCCTTTATAAATTATATACTTATTGGTCTAACTCAGTATTATACCTTTACAGGTATATATGTATGGAAATAATTTTGGAGGAAGACATATGTGACATACACAAATTGAGGATTCACTCAAGAAATAGAGGAACTTGGTACCTTCTTTCAAGTTAGTAAGGTGAGTGTGCATTTTTTTATTCTGATAGAAAAAGGCACGTCTTCTCTATCTGTGTCAGAAATTTTAATCTAAAAAATAAAGGTGAGTCACCCCAAAATTGAAATCAAACTTTTCTCTCTCCTACAAAAGCTCATCCTAGTGCACATATGTTCCCCTAATGCCTTTTCAAGATCTATGGTCTTTTTACTTTAAAAAGAGCACCTAATCTAAAATAATCTTGTCCTTAAAATTCAGTGTAGATAAAAACCCACTCTCAAACCTTTTTCAGAACTTCAAGCCTACTTCATCCTTTCTATGTCTATTAGGATAACACAAGATTGGACCACTCTTCACAGCCACCTTCATGGATGAACTTCAAGTGAATGAAATTCATAAGAAAATGGTTGAGCTTCTTCCAAAAGTCTTTTTGTCTACAACTCTCCTTTAATTCAAATAGTAAAATAAGTTAAGTCATCCTATCCTTAAAATCTAGACGCCTTATTCAGTCAACTCGTTGATGCAGATTTATGCCCAAAAACACATAATCTTTCTGATAGTGTAATGACAAGTGATGATTAGGTTGCTAAAAATCTTATTTTGCTATCAACTAACCCCAAAAGGAGTCTGTTTGGTCCTAAGACACAAAATGTCAGTTTGAAAACAAGAAGTACTAGAGTGAAATATAAGAGTCCTACTATAAAGCAACAAACTTCAGAGGGAGTTGGTCCCATAAAGAGGAAATAACTTAAAGGGAATCTATCATTATTCTATTAGAAGGAAAGGGGAGGAAGAAAGAAATCTTATGCCCAAGGAAGTTAGAAATAGCTTCTTTAGAAATAAAAAAATACTGAATGGAATTATTTGAGGTTATTAAACATCAGAAATGGCTCAATCTTATGGAAGGACCCATTCCCACAGTCTTTGTTAGGTAGTCAGGGAATTCTATTCCACATTGGATTTTTCTAAAGATAAATAGAAGATGACTTCTGTTGTTCAAGGGAAAAAGCTGAATCTTGATGTTACATTACTTGGGAGAATTCTGGATGTGCCTATCAATGGTATGAGGACTGTCTCAAAGCAACAAGCTTCAATAGAGTTTATGGAAAATTCATCAAAAATTAAAGAAAGATACATGGATGTAGTAAATGAGAATCACTCAAAAATGAGTTTCAATTAGTCTTTGATTTTGTTAATAAAGTGATTCTACCTAGATCATAAAAGAAGAACATTACTTTAACTATTGATTTGTATGTGATGGAGTGTTTTACTAGTTTTTAGATCATTATTTTACCTACTTTAATGATGGATAGCTTACAAAAAGTTGTCCATAGGAAAAATGGAAAACATAGCATACCTTATGGATATAAGTTGAATAGAGTGATTGATCATTTTGGTATTGTTGATGAAAATAAATCTCCTAGAACTGTGATACAACTATTTGGTCTGAAGACTCTGATCAAAATTGAGTGTGTAGTAATAAAATTGGAACTAGCTCTCAAAAGAAGCTCAACACAGCTTCTAAGGATACAGAGATTAGAAAATTACAAATGATAATTCAACATCTTTTTAACAAGGATCCAAGCCTCTCTGAAGATCTTAGAACTGAGAATGCTAAACTAAAGAAGAAATTTTTAAATCTAACTGATGAGGTTCTTAGCTTGAATGTGGAGATAAAATAGCTAACCAAGGAATTGTTACACTGTCATGCTAAAAAAATAATAGCATGACTCTACTTCTCCAGACCCTCTTTCCAAGGCTTTTTACCTATTTAAATTTTCTTAATTCATGTGGCTTTTTTTGTGAAGTATTTAAATTGTGCACTAAAATGATACTTATCCTTTACATAAGATTGAATCCTTATTTATGTGTTTCATCTATCTCCTCTTTTCTTTTAAAGATGTTCTTTATGTTAGGCATGAGTTAACTAACTTGTGCTTATTTTACTCTTAGTTTACTGTTATCACTTTTCCATGATGCCAAAAAGTGGGATTACTAAATCCATATGGTAGGGACCAGGTAGCATGTATAGGTATTGAAGTGCAAATATAAATCGATGTGTTGAATTTTGGTAAATCATAATATGGCATACTAATAGGGGGAAGTAATGCTGGTGCATGATGATAGGGGAAAGCATGGTGTATAGTGATAGAGGGAACATTTATCAACAACAGTGGTGATCACTCTAATTAAATGAGATAAATGAATGTTGATGCTAAAAAATATATGGTTGGTTTGTCCTTATTAAACATGGGGAAATTTCTATATCTTATTTTATGATGATCAACTGACAACAAGGGACCAAGTGCTTGGTTCTTCAGGAAAATATATAGATGCCACTGTCCTGCATAATTTTTTTCTATTTATGCAACAAACTGCATAAGTCACCAGTGTATCAGGACACCTGGACAACAAAAATTCTACCCTAATCATTATCCAACTATAAATAGAAAAAATACTTCTCAATTCACCAGTTTTTGCAATCTAATTATTCAAGAAAGACATCTATGAAAAAACAATATTGCACAAGTTCTAAGCTTTAGTTTGCTGAGAGAGAGTTTGTTCTTGAGTCAAGACTTGGTCTGTAATTGAGTTGATATTGGTTAGAGTTAATCAATAACAATGAGAGATCTTGATACAGTTGTCAAGGAGAGTTTCTAATAGCATTATTAAAACTAGTTGATTCTAGAGTTTGGTTCCAATGGAGTATGTAATCATGAGTTTGATTATAGTGGATTCTTGAGTGCTTGTGAGAGCAAACTATGGTTTTTCCTCCCTTAAGCAAGGAGGTTTTCATTTTAAATTGTTGTGTTAGTGAATTTCCTTCAAAGTGTTGTTTGCTTACTACTTTACTATTTTATTGCCTGTATTGGACTTTAAAGGACTTGATCCCTTATAGTGTGGTGCAACCTCCATATTTCAATAGTTCGATATGATATGATATGATACGGTATGGATGGTTTGATGATAATAGCTGATATTCGATAAAGTTATGGATCTTGGTTTATTTTTTTCCTTTGAATGTACTCTCCAGGCTTAGAAGTCTGTATTGGGTTATTTAATTTTTCACATTTTCTAGATTATTGGGGCCGTATTATAGTATTTATTATGCTTTCTTTCATATTATATTTGTTCAAATTATTTATTTAGTATGTTGAAGCTTATTTCCAGTCTTACCCTTTTTCCTTAACATAGACTATTTTATATTATATCTTACCATAATTATATCATAATTTAACTCAGTGGACCGATGATTCCTACTGAGTACCCATGGTTTTTTTAATCATGCTCATTTTTTACCTTTTTGGTTAAGCTTTGAGTACCAGTAGCTGCAGCTGATGTAACATTCATGTTGAGTTAATTTCGGCGATAGGGTAAGCTCTTAGAGTTAGAGTTTCCCATTTTCCTTCTATTATGTATGTCTAGTCTTTCAACTTCCGAGACAAATTGTATTTGACTATTTCAGTATTTATGTTCTATTTATAGTAGCTCTTGTAATGACCGAGTTGGACCATGACGTTTGTGCGATGGTGATTGATGCTTTATCTATCTATTTGACTATTTTTATTGTCTTATTGTTGTTATAAGACTTTAATTATTGATTAATACAAGACAAACAATGAATGTACCAAAAACAAGCCAAAATTGTCTACAAACACACTATAAACCCGAGAGCTTGTAGGTAATAACTCTAAAATGTGAAAAAAATAACAGTAACAAGATTTTGAAGGAGTAACAACACAAAAATTGTAGGTACTCAATATGAACAGCAAGATGGCAATAATATTAACCAACGGTTTCAACAACACAAGAAACAACAACAAAAGATTACACTAAACAAAGGGGTAGTTAGATAGACTACATGAAGGCATAATCTAAGAGCTTATTCCACTCTTGGAACCTTAACAATACACATGAAAATTCACCTATATCTTATGTTGGAACAAGAGGGACCTCGATCCCCAAGCATCAAATATTTCCAAGCTTGAATTAAACACCAGTGAGTCCATACTCAATATTACCTGGTTACAATGTTTCGGTCATAGGGCCTTTCTCACAAGAGCGAGTGTTTTAAATGTTACGACTTTCAATATTCATAAATATATAATGAATGAAACCTTACATTATTCTTTATATAGTGTTTTACAAATAATAGGTAAAATGACCAAAAGACCCCTTAGTGAAGGGGCGCCCCTCTAGTGTATATAGTGAACTATTTTTGGCCTCTCTAGTTTATGTAGTGGACTGTTTTGGTGTGAATTTAGGTCCTTTTTTATACTTAAATTGAACACACTAAGTCTCAGGGTCCAACACATACTCCCATAAGTCCATCTCCGTGATCGTACTTGTATCATTGACTTTTGGCGTTTAGGCTATTTTTCATCAAGTTAACCCATTAATTATAGATTCAGATTATGATTTGGATTACCTACTAGAGGGATAAAGTAGGTTCCATCGTGACTCATAAATAAGGCTGCAACAAATTGGTATCAAAGACAACATTCAATGATATTGTTGGTATCACTACAATACTACCGCTAGGACATATGCTACCACTACACGTGATGAGGATCTCAAGATAAAGTGCAGGGACACTATTAATATTCATAAATGACCTAGAGGTTGTGGACATCCTAGGATGTGTCCCCATTTAAGGGACAGGATATATGGCCTTCACCATACCCTATACTTTCTCTAAGATAGATATTCTTTTGCCCCAACCGGTGGTGGGATAGGTACCAACATAGGATCCATTGAAACTTTTTCTTATTCACTAATCAGGGATGAGTTAGTTCATGTTTTGTGGTTAGTTGGTGATGCACCATCTTATGGTGAACAGTCTATGAATTAAAGTGGTACTGAAGTGAGGGCACAACCTGTAGCTATAGCTCCCCAAGTTGAGGTGCCTGTTGCACTAGTGGTTGCTCAGCTGGTAGTTACCCAGCCTACTATGTATTTTGAGAAGCAGAAGATGTTGGGTAAATTCTTGAGATTAGCTCTACCTAACTTTTCTGGTGCATCGAGTGGGGATGCAAATGAGTTCTTAATTATTTGTGAGGATACGATCCTTAATTTGGGCCTAGTTTAGACTCATGGTGTGTATTACATTAATTTTTAGCTAGACTTAGAAGATCAACATTGGTGGAGATTTTTTCTTGATTTTATTCAAGCTGGATCCCCTGTTGACATGGACTATGTTCTCTGAGTTATTCATGGAGAAGTATATTTCTTGTAGTCTTAGGGATGATTTGAGGGATTAGTTTTCGATGTTGAATCATGGCTCCATGACTATTGTGGAGTATGAGTCTTGATTTCTCGAGTTGGCTAGAATGCTACTTCCATTCTAACTACTGATTATAAGAAGATTTGTTGCTTTATTAAGGGGGTTAAGAATTTCTCTTCGAATGTCTACAAAAAGTTTGGTTACTACGAATTGATATTTTGATAAAGTTTCTGATTATGATTAGGTTATGGAGGATATACCTAATGAGGTCTAAGGGGCAATGATAAGCGGTATTTTATTAAGGTAGTTTCAGTGGGAGTCATAGTAGCTCATGATTCAAAGGCAGTGGTTATCAAGGTAAGCCATATCAATATCAAGTTCAGTATGGTAGGCATGTATAAGTTGAATTTTAGATTATTGATGGAGGACTATCTAGTATTAGTGATCACCCTTTCTAGGGTAGTGGTTAGTCTTTGAAGGATTCATCTTTAGGTTATTCTAGTCATGGTGATTATTTTAGGTCAAGAGGATCTTCAAGTTTTAGTGCAGCGCCTTGGGCATGTTATGGTTGTAAAGCTTTTTATCAATTCTTGAGATAGTGCCCTAGTTATGGAGCAATATAGTTCCTTCAGTTCAACATGTTCCATTGATTTGGGTAGTTTTGCCCCCAAGTAGATGTGGTATGCATAGTTATACAGGTGGTCCCTAGGGTTCTCCTGGAGGTTCTTGGGCAAGCAGTATAGGAGGTTAGTTAGAAGCCCATCCATGTGGTGAGCATGGTCACTTGTATGCCATACCAACTAAACCTAAGGTTGAGTCTTTGAATAATGTTATCACAAGTCTTTGAATAATATTATCACAGGTATGATATTGGTGTTCCATCAGTCGTCTTTTGCCTTATTTGATCCTAGATACACTTATTCTTTTATGCCTGCTTATTATACCCCACAGTTAGAGTTATATTGGGATTTTTATCTGTGCTATTATATGTATCTATTCTTATGGGTAATTCTATAGTTGTGGATGTGGTTTATAGGTCATATGTTATGACTGTTTGAGGGTCTAATATTTAGGATTACCTTATTCTGTTAGATATGGTAGATTTTGATATGATTCTAGGCATGGATTGGTTATCCCATAATCATATGGTCTTGGATTATTTTGATAAGACAATTACCTTATCCATGCTTGGCGTACCCCTGGGTGTGTGGCAGAGAGCTATTAGCTACAGGTCGTTGGGGATTATTTCTTATATTTGGTCTAGGAGACTTATTTCAAGGGGTTATACATCTTATCTTGCTTATATTTGTGATTTTAGTATGAGAGTCTATTGCTTGACTCTGTTCCATTAGTTCGTGAGTTTCCTGATGGTTTCCCTACCGATATACCTGGTCTTCCTCTTGAGCATGATATAGAGTTTGTTATTGATCTTGAGCTGGGCACCCGACCTATTTCTATAGCACCTTACCGCATGGATTTTGCTAATATTATGGTATTAATTCCTCAACTTTAGGATCTTCTTAGTAAGGGTTTCATTTGACCAAGTGTGTCTCATTAGGGAGCTCTTATGCTGTTTGTGAAGAAGAAGAACGATTCCATGTGGATGTGTATTAATAATAGGTAGCTTAATAAGGTGATGGTGAATAACCAATATCCTATGCCTCACATTGATGATTTGTTCAACCAGTTTCAGAGTGAATCACTGTTCTCTAAGATTGACTTGAGATCCTATTACCATCAGTTAAGGATTCAGGCATAGGATATCCCAAAGACAACCTTTTGTCCCATTATGGTTATTATAAGTTTCAAGTGATGTCTTTTGGATTGATCAATTCCTTAACTACATTTATGGATTTGATGAACCATGTGTTCAAGCCTTATACGGATTCTTTTGTGATTAAGGTCATCGATGATTTCTTTGTGTATTCAAGGAGTAGGGTGGAGCATATACATTATTTGAGAATTGTGCTCCAGACTTTTAGAGATCATAGGCTTTTTGCCAAATTCTCTAAGTGTGAGTTATGGCTTGAGTCAGTGATTTTTCTTGGGCATGTGGTATCTAAGAATGAGATTATGGTAGACCCAATAAAGATTGAGGATATTTGTGATTGATCCAAGCCTACACTCTATTTGGGGTTCATAGCTTCATCGGTGTTTCTAATTACTATAGATGATTCATCAAGATTCACCACTATTACAACATTGATGACTATATCGACTTAAAAGAAGGTTCCTTTTTGATAGTCCAAGTAGTATGAATCGATCTTTGGAAAGCTCAAGTAATTCCTTACTTCAACTCTATATTGGCTTATCCTGTTGAGTGTGAGGGATTCATCGTATATTATGATGCTTTTACTGTCAGTCTGGGTTGTGTGTTGATGTAATAGGGTTAAGTTATTGCTTATTTATCAAGGCAGATGAAGGTGCACGAACATAACTACTCCAATCATGATTTAGAGTTGGAGACGTTAGTTTTTGCGCTTAAGATTTGGATACACTGTCTTTATGGCATGGATTGTGAGATCTTTACAAATCATCACAATCTTCAATATCTTATGACCCAAAGAGAGCTTAATTCCAGGTAATGTAGATGGATCAAATTTCTTAACGATTATGAAATCTCTATTTTTTCTCATCGAGCAAGGTAAATGTAGAAGCGAATGCTTAAGACAAAAGGTGGTGAGTATGGGTAACTTGTCTTCTATCTCTATTTCTAATAGGTCATTCATCTTTATCCAACGTGACTATGCGACTTGATATTTCAGACCCTAGGAGGATTCTTGCTAGAAATGAGCTAAGCTCTTTACTTATTGAGCATATTCGAAGCCATTAATTTATAAGACTCTGCATCATCAGTGATCAAGTGTGGAGTGGTGAGTCCAAGAGGGATTTTATAGATGTTGAGTGTATTCTAATATTTGATGGCCGCATTGTGTTTTGAGGGCTGGAGACTTAATTCAGTTGATTTTGCATGTGGCTCACAGCTCAAGATATTCTATTCACTTAGGTATAACTAAGATGTATAGTGATTTGAGGAAACATTATTGGTTGAGTGGTATGAAGAGAGATTTAGCAAACTTTGTATCTTGTTGCATATGTTGTCAGTAGGCAAATATCGAGCATTAGATACCTGGTGGCCTGATTCATAGGTTGTCCATTTTTGAGTGGAAGTGGGATCGAATTACCATAGAATTTTTTAGTGGTTTGCCTCGCACCTTCTGTGGTTCCGATGATATTTGGGTCATTATAGATCAGTTGAACAAGTTGGCATATTCTATTCCAATTTAAATGTAATTCAGTGCCAACAGGTTAGCCTGCATCTATGTTCATGAGATAGTTCGCTTGCATGGTGTGCACATATTTATTTTTTAGTCTGGGGTTCATTGTTCACTTCTAGATTTTAGAGAAAATTTTTAAGAGGATTTGGGTACTCAGGTGGATCTTGATATAATGTTCTATCCTTAGACCGATGGACAATTAGAGTGGACTATTCATGTTCTCGACGATATGCTCCGAGCCCATGTTATGGATTTTAGAGGTTAGTGGGAGCAACACTTAGCCTTGGAAGATATTAAGCATTATAATAGCTACAATTCAAGTATTGAGATGGAACCTTTTGAGGCCTTGTATGGTAGGCGATTTTATTCTTAGTTTGGGTGGTTTGAGATCTCCTAGATTAGACCCCGTGGTATTGAATTTCTTTAGGAATTGTTGGATAGAGTCAAGGTTATTCAGGATAGGTTGAGGGTAACTCAGAGTTGGTAAAAGACTTATGTAGATCATAGATTTCATGCCTTGAGATTTAGAGTTTGTGATGAAGTATTCCTCTGTGTTTCACCTATGAAGGGTGCGATGAGGTCTGGGAGGAAGGGCAAGCTCAGCCCCAGATATATTAGGCCCTTTGAGATTCTTTGCACAATTGGTGAAGTGGCTTATGATTTAGCCTTATCCCCAGATTTTGTTTGCGGTCCATCTAATTTTCAATGTTTCTATGTTGCAGTGATATATTCCTTATCATCTCATGTGCTTAGATGGGATTTAGTTTAGTTGGATGAGTGGTTGACCTTCATAGAGGAGCGTGTGCTCATATTGGCCAGTGATATCAAGTGGTTGTGCACTAAATAGATTCCACTAGTTAAGGTTTAGTGGAGGCACTACCCAGATATGGAGGCTACTTAGGAGATTGAGAGAAAAATGTGGACCCAGTATCCTCACCTGTTCGAGGCTTTAGTTACATCCTAATTCGTTAGTTTTGTGGATGAAATTTCTTTTAGTTGTGGATATTATAATGTCACGACCCAAAACAGGGCCTAGCCGTGATGGGTATCTCAAGTCCGTTGAATATCGGAGATCACCCCCTTTACCTAGCCAAACAGAACACAATACAGCTAGCAGCGGCTGAATTCCAACATATAACAAGATTTGTAACTCAGAAAAGAAATTTCAAAATTTCAACAGTATCCCAATCCACAGTAATCCACAAAGCCTCTACACAGACCAAAATCATTCTAAGTCGGGACATTCCATCGACGATAGCTAAAAGATTCCACTGGAAGTAGTCTAAGACAAAAAATGAATCAGGACTTTAAAATGATATACCTTCTGGAGGATAGCAGCACACCACTTTAAAGTTGACTGCTGGCAACTCAGATATCCTTTCACTGCAAAGAAAAAGTAGATGTGTCTTCGGTTCCTGCATTGCATGGGGATACTTTTGTCCACACACTATTAGAAGGGTGAACACTAACATGTAACTCAGGATAAGGAAACAATAATACCAATTTCATAATCCAGTCCAAACTCAATGAACATGTTCACATATATGCATACATACATATGTATATATATAATATGTTGGGATAGGGAACAAGGCTTAGTATGCAATTAAAACATTAGCATAGACTACGTAGCATAACCGTCATAAAAAGGCACCCACAGGCTATATGGGTCCAGCTCCCTTTGCTGAAAGGGCCCTAGTGCCTGTTAGCCTCATGAACTAGAGGTATCAAGGAAGGCTAGGGAATGACCCGACCCTACATCAATCATGGATACAAGTAAATATCATTAGTGTGAATCATGCACATAGTCATTAGGACAAACTCTCAGGCTGGAAAGTCCGAGTTTCCAGTATCGGTCCTTCAGGACCTCCTCCTTCATGACTTAGCTGCATAATCCCCATTAATCCCAATTAAAACAAGTTTCATATAATCCATCTATTAACCAAAGAATTGACCTCTAAGGCACACCATAGGTATCGTCATACCTTTATGCTTGCAATATTATAATTTTGCCATCACAATACTATTACCTTCATGGAATGACTCGACCCCCTTTGTTCTTTAAATCAATACGGGGAATGCCTCGATATATTTTGTTTATCAATTCAACCTGGTGAATGGCTCGACCCTCGAACATCATTCGGACAATTTCTCAAGAGAGGGTGTGTCGTTCTTAACCCAATTAACTTTCCAAGGACAATGCTTAGCCTTAGAGAGTATCTCGAGAGAGAGGGTAATGCTTAACCCAATTGACTGTCCAAGGACAATTCCTAGCCTCAGAGAGTTCTTGATAGAGTCACACTTAACTCTATCAAATTTCTATAACAATACTTAGCTTCGAATAATTTCTCAAGAGAGGGTAGTGCTTAAACCAACTAACTTTTGAGGATAATGCTTAGCCTTAATTAGTTTTTCGAGAGAGGGCAGTGCTTAGCCCACTTAACTTTCCAAGGATAATGCTTAGCCTCAGAGAGTTCTTGATAGAGTCATGCTTAACTCTATTAAATTTATCTAAACAATACTTAGATTCAAATAATTTTGTTAAGAAAGGGTAGTGCTTAACCCAATTAACTTTTCAAGGACAATGCTTAGCCTCAAGCAGTTTCTCTAGAGAGGGTAGAGCTTAACCCGCTCAGTATATAGAATGACAATACTTAACCTTATATATATTTTGATGGTGTGAGCATACTCAAGATTTGTACTCGTCACTCTATTCCTGCAATTAGAAAAAATTATTAGTTTAAAAAAAAGGGAAAGATTGATTCGTGTTTCTTCCAGTTCCTTTGCATAAAGTTTTGAATCTATGGTCTATGATCATAAAATCTGTGTCACTCTCTTGAGATTCAATCATTGATAAAATTTTTGAGAAGGATTTCTCAAAAATTTATGCCCCAGTTTCATAGCCTTAATCTTTCTAGCCTTGTGGAAATGCTTCTTGATAGAATTTTTGAGATCCTCTAAGAAATTCTTCCCTAGTTACATATCTTGTTAGTCTTAAAATTGTAGTAATGATTCTCTATTAAATTTTTGAGATCCTCTAAGAAATTCTGCCCAGTTTAATGCTCCAAGAAAATTATGAAAATTTTATTATGATAAAACCAAACTCCATAGGAGCGCCTACGTATCCCTCTTAAAAGGGAGTCATGTCAAACATAGTTCAAATTACATAGGTGAGATTCATATTGTTCCAAGAATATATAAATATCATAGAAACGTAAATGCTTGAGAACCTGGAATGAGAAAACGATGTCATATCCCTTAATTAATGTCAGATAGTTGCTAATCATGTTTAATCAATATCAAGATATGGCCCCATCATATTTATCACCTTAGTTTCAATCAGTATTTGAATTTTGTCGTTTAAAGCATGACATTATTCTGTGGTGTGGCCTGTCATTCCTGAATGATAAGAACCAACGTTGAAATTATCAAGCCTTTTTGCACATGTATTCATTACAATTGTAGAAATTGGATAATGTAGCCACCAACTCTTAATCTCTCACAAATTTTGTCTATAGGCTCAGCCAAGGGAGTGTACTGTCTTGCCTGATTTTTTTAAAGCTTATATCGAGGTCTGACGAATTGATTGGGTCATAGATTTGTTGGTTGCTTTTGATAAGCTAATGGTTGTCGGAAAGTAGTTCGTGGAATTTGAAAGTAAGCAAGTTGTGAAAGATAGTTGGTAGGATTATAAGATAGCGTAGGGCAATTGTATGTCATTGTGGGAAATAGATATGAAGGTGCTTGATGTATGGGTGTTTGGTATTAAAGAGGAAAAAGTGGTGTTTGGTAAATCGTAGAGGTTTTAAGATCTTGTGTAATCAAGAAAACATTTATTTCCTTTATGTCATTATTCTCATTGGCCTATGAAGTCTTAATCGCCTGCATAGACTCCAAATTTATTATCATGCCATGTTTAATGCCTTCTTCAATTCTCTCACTCAACTTAATGATGTTAATAGGCTTTTGATCTTCTATTAGCATCATCTTTTAATAATTCCCCAATAGAGTCTCCATTCTATCTCGCCCTATTTTTCTTGCGAAAAGCAAGATTCGATGTGACTACTATTTTTGGAATTGTTTAATAGTAGGGACTCAACTAACGTATTAAGGTGCAATCAGGAACCATTCAAGGCTAACTATGAACCTATTTTGTTATTTAGTCTTAGTTCACCAGAAATTTGGCTAAGGGTTCAAATTACCTTGAAAGGAAGGTGTTAGGCACCTTTCGAGGTCAAAAAAAGTGGCTCTCGACCGAATTCATGTTTTACGTGGGGATTCTATGTGATAGGAAACAATCACTAATTTTATAAAATTAATGTCTCTAAGTGATAAAGTGATGAATAAACAAACATGTTATTTGATTTTTTCTATTTGTTAATTATCTAAGTGACAAACAACACAAGAAATAATAAAGGAACAATACAGGCGAAAAATAAGAATGACACGAATTATAGCAAAAGGGACTGCTTATAAATTAAATAACTACCACAAAAAGGATAAGTATATAAAGTAAATAAAAACAAATTCAAAAACAAACCAAGAAATAATTTTGATTTTATTCGGATCAGAAACCCAACTTGTTAATCATTATCTGACCCATTATCTAGCAGTTGGATTCTTAGACAAGTGACAATGTCATACGTCGCGTAATATATATTGGGTATCATCACTTTCGAATGTATACCCCCACCTAGATTGATTTTTAACCTAAAAGCATTCTAAAATAAAGGATAAAACTAACCTCTTTAAGAATCCTATCATCCAAACCTATCTTCCAAGAGGCATTGAACTTTGCTATTTTGATTTTATGGTCTAGATAAATAAATCTAGGTTTTCTAGTTGGACTCAAAGCGCGTAAAATACATTGGAAAATAAGTAGCACATAATGTTACATGATAAGCCTCTTGATTAAAGGACTTGGTTAATATGATTAACATGCTAAGACAAACTGTTATATATTTATTGCTAGTTAAACCTGCAGACATGCTCCTAGGTGATAATGAGAAATATAGTCGTCAAGCTATTTTAACTATGTCGTATAAAAGATTTGTAAAAATAGTGTGACTATGTTGGGGAGTAGTGCCCATTAATTTTATTATGCAATACATGTTGCAAACTAATGACAGTGTTGAAAATTAAAATTACACGCTAAAAATTGTTACTGGCATTTATTTTTAATGTTGGAAAGTCCATTAACATGCTGGATCATTTTTAATGCTGGAAAGTGAACTATCATGCGGGAAAATATATTAACATGTTGGAAAATATATTAACATGCTTAAAGTTAATGTTAACATGTTGAAAAATATATTAACATGCTTGAAATCATTAAAACATACCAACCCTTTGCTTTAATGGAAAATATACCGGGAATAGATTACTTCATTCAACTAACATCAATATGGATTTTATATTATGAAAAATAGTGACAATGTCGGAAACATGTCGCAATTAATCTAAACCATAAGTTAATTGAATCCCTTAAGGAAATGCTTTCTATGTGACCACTTACGTTCCATTGTAAATCCTAACTTACTTATTTTTTTCCTAGGTGATTCACATAGCATAGAAATTCCTGCCCCCCAACAAGTCCTATATATATTATTACTTCAGAGTTTTACTAAGATTTGTTGCAGTACAATGAATGAAAGACAAGCCTATACTAGTAATATTCTAAGTAGTCCCTTTTTCCGATAAAATACCTGGTGACTCTTCAAATCCCAAAGAAATAACTAGGTATACCTGTTAGAAATGAACGAGAAAAGCAAAGCAAGCACAAAAGGTGAATAACACACTTTCTAACACAAAAATAACTAAACAAAGATATAATAATCAAACACGTTTTGCAATATCATAAAGTCATCAAAAGGAATTTATGTCGATAAAGACTTACTAGTATATGATGAAAGAATAGTAAAGAAGATTTTTGAGCAAAGCAATTTCAATAATAAAGTAAACCGAATGCTTCGTCAAAAACCAAAAATGGTGCTTCCCAAAATAGTAGTAGTAGCAAAAGTCTTAAAATTAAAAGCCAAGAAATATTTTAAAGTGTAAAAAAGAGAGTAAATTTTCAGTTCTTAATAAGAGAATGTCATAGTAAGAGTCAAAAACTATCCCCAAAATAGTGAGGAAAGGTGTTGTTTATTGAGTAAACAGTATTAGAGAGTTAAAGGAAGGAGGAATATTTTAGAATCAATTAGGGAAAAACATGTTCCTTAAATAACTATCAAATCCATTAAAAATAAACAACTCCTATTTACCTTAAAAAGCAAGTAAGAATATATTTGAATTAAAGAATATAAAAGAAAAATGTTAATTGAGCTGTGAGGTTGGGGACTAATGAATTTTTACCAAATGCAATGAAAAACACGTAGTCATACTTAACTTACCATAATTAAGGGTGATCATCTATTTGAATTAAAGCAATGGAAATCAGTTATTGAACAAATGAAATACTTTTCTTAAATCAGTAACATTAACAACATACAATTAGAACAAATGGATGAAAAATTTCCATAAAAGGAGGAGTAAGAATCATAGAGGCAAATCAGTACCTCTACATCACAATATGTGAAAATTTTTTCTATATTCTCTATAGCCTCTAAAAAAAGTATAGATGTCATTGCACTATTTTACAAGACTCTACGAGACACGACTTCATAGACATCCTAGGACATTTGTACTTTATGATGTGATACCAAGTTTGTAATTACCCAAGGCTACCACCTAGTCATAACATGGTGCTTATAAACACAACTGATCATAAGCTAACCCATGGTACTACATTACTCAAGAGCAACCTAAAGCATAAAAAGTGGAAATACTAGAGAAGCAAATATCATGTGTTAAACTTCACTAATAAAATACAATAACTAGAATGTACAACAATTATTCTAAGATAAACTGGAACTAAATACTTTCTATTGCCTGGTTATCTATCTATAAATCCTTTACTAAAACTAACTATAGTTGGTCGTGACTTGACTCTAACTATCTCTAATTAATATATATGAATAGAAATATAATGCGGTGTCTAGTGAAGTCTAACTGGAGTTCCCAATATAAGAAAACTCATCATTTTGTTCACTGGAGGTTTAAATTTGGAATGGCCATAAACATGAGAAAGTACCCTTGAATTTACATCACTTGAAAAGTATAGGCAGAAGAGATATGCAATCAAAACTTTGAATGTACTGATCATGCAAGTTATGCAATAATCATGAAAAATACTTATAAACGTGCTTTTAAACTACATATTAATGCCATAAAAAGTCATGAAAAATATATATCAAAAATCTAACGATGAAAATATTCAATAAATGTAACGCCCCGAGAGCACAACTTGGGTATCACATGGTGATTATAGTCCTGAGGGACCACAAGCTAATCTATGAGCTGATACCTACTGTGAGCACTGGATAACATGATCATAAATGCTTAAAAATACTGACATGCCATAAGTTTTTAATATCTGAATTCAAAACTAAAATATGAGTCTATAGGAATAACTGACTAAATCTAATAAAATACTGATAATCTGGATAACTAATTGTAATGTCTGAATACTGAATAACTAACTCTAACGTTTGATAAGCCTCTAAAACTGAATGACTGTGAGTTGATGGGATACGCCCTAACTAATTCCAACTAACTACTAAACTGAGACATGAAATAAAGTAAGCCTGTCCTCAAAGTATAAGGACTCACCACTGCTACTGTTGAGAATCTGATAAGTCTAATCGTGAATCGAGAACTGAGCGTCAGAACCTATGGTATAATACATCATAGCCCAAAATAAAAAGTATGAGATCTGTACTTTGAATGTACTAGTATGCTAAATGAGGTAGACTGATATACATGGTTTCATGAACAAAACTAATAATTAACTGAATATGCATTTAACGCATGGAGTACTGAATAAAGAGCATGAAATTTGTAGGTACTGGCAATATGTATAAATCTGTAAACACTGAGTATGCATAAAAATCTATAAATACTGAAGATACATGAAAATTTATAGATACTGAGGATGCATGACCAAGATTATAACATGAACTGAGTAAAATCTGTAAATTGAAATACTAAAATAAGTAAAATCAGTATGCATTGGTCAAACAACATGAATACTGAATAACTAAACTGGGACTGTAACTGAGATTGTGTTTGAGACTGTGGGGGATATCATCTAACCGACATTCCCCTATTTGAGCTAATCAGGGTCCAAACTGTAACCTCAATTTGAAGGGTACTAATACCATGCCACGGGTACTAACACTTTCTACGTATTTCCTCTAAACTAAAATAATATCCAAAGGACTATGGTTTTCAAGATTGAACTATCGGGTTACCTCTGGGAGATAGTCAAGCCTAATCTGATGGGTGACTTCTCATATCCGACGCTGGCTACGTAGTTCTAGAGTATAGAGACTGCTACTGATAAATCTGCCTATCTGAAGGGGAAGCCGTCATCCCTACACTCACTCGATGCTAAATCCTACTCCCAACTGAAAGACCCTAAGATACTAGACTGTTCTGAGTTTAACTGATTGATGTTTGACTATTCTAATAATGCTCATAGTATGTTCTAAAGACTATTCTATATTGTACTGAGACTTGACTAGATAAATAACTATTGTTTTTCGATATTCAATACACCCAGGACTCAAAAACAACAATTGTAAAATAACACTAAAGCTTGGGGAAAAAGCATAAAGGCTTTTATTAAATCAATCACTCTTGTAGGCATTTATTAAACACTTGTAGTTCATGATTTAAAAAAATCATAAGAATGTAACGAAACTTATAGAGCAAGCATGAATTCAACATAATAGTATTAAATCATGATTTAATTCAATAAATAATAATATTAAAACATGGAGGATTGAATACCAACAATAATTTCATTGAATTGGGGCATAAATCAATAGTACACGGAGATTCATGGGTGAAGTCACAATTTAAAACCAATTAACTTAAAAATATCAAAATTTTATAATTTAAATAGGATACCTGGACTCCATGGGTATAAGGAATCCTTGGATGAACATCTAATATACCTGAGATAATGAATTTAGGAGGATCGGTGGAGAGTTCTTGAGATTTGGCCTTGAATTTGAGAATTAGGGTTCGTGTTCTTGAAGAGAGTTGATTTTAATTTAAGTAAATAATAAAAAATTGAAAAAATAATATTCTCTTAGGGTTAAATCACATGTTTAGGTGGATTTGGGGCAATGGGAAAAGACCAAACGACCCCTGTAATTTAAAATTGTAAAACTGGAAAAATTCTCTATTTTCACCCTTGACGCAATTGGCCACTATTGCACCAAGCCACTAGAAAAGGGATAATTGGGAATATTCATGGTGGCGGGATGTGGAATAATCATGTTGCCACCTTTTTTGTGACCCGAAAGCTCACCGTGATGCGGTGGAATCGTGGAGAGTCACTAGAAACTGCCAAATGCCAATTTGGCCTTTGGCGCATTGTGCCAAGATTGTGCACCTTCACAGGATATTGTCAATCTTAATTTAGACTATCTCCGCGATGCGCTAGAGTTTAAAATGATGGTTTTTACTGACTGAGACTTAAAATAGATATAAATTCTTACCCGGTTATCAAATTTACGTGAATTTTATATCGTTGGAAAGCTAATTCAATTTCCTACCCAATGGAAGGCTCTAAACTGATAAATAATGAGTTTTTTTGAAAATTGTATATATGAATACTCATGTATTTTGACTTAGATTATGCTAAGGAAATACAAGGTATTACAATATATCCCCCTTGGGATCATTCATCCTTGAATGAGATTGGTTAAGCTGAGGGAAAACTGATGGACTGAGCTTACACACTGAACATGCATATATGATTCATGGAATGCATGACTGAACTAACTAATGAATGCATGAATGATATGAACATGATATGTAACTAAAACTGAGCTTGATAGAGATAAATCTTAAGAAGATTAGTACCTAATACTTAATATGGATTTGCGGAGAAAAGATGAGGGTACTTGGTCCGCATATCTACCTTTGCTTCCCAACTGGCTCCCTCAATGGACTAATTTCTCCAAAGAACTTTGATCATTAGAACTATTTGTTCCTTAGTCTACGAACTTGATGATCAAGAATTTTGATTGCAACTTTCTCAAAGGAAAAATTATTCTGAAGGGACCGACATATCGGGGACTGAGTTTCCCTTTCTTGCCGAATCTCTTCACTCCCTTCATGGGAGATATTTTCAAGTACACAAAATCACCAACCCCAAACTTGAGATCCTTTCTCCTCACATAAGCATATGATTTGTGCCAGCTCCGGGCAGCCCTAAGCCTTTCTCTGATCCACTGACCTTCTCTAACACATAAAATACCAAGTCAGGCCCTACTACTGCGGCCTCACCTACTTCAAACTAACCAATTAGAGATCTACTTATTCTACCATAGAGATCCTCAAATAGAGCCGTACGGATACTGGAATCATATCTATTATTATATGCGAATTCAATCAAAGGAAAATGGTCATCCCAACTACCTTTAAAATCAACTATGCTTGCTCTCAGCATATCTTCTAGAGTCTGAATGATCCATTCTACTTGACCATCTATTTGAGGGTAGAAAGCGGTACTGAGATGGACTTGGATGCCAAGACCATTTTGGAATGCTTTCCATAAGTGAGGTAAACTAGGTACCTCTATCTGAGATGATAGATAAGAAAACACTATACAACCTGACCAACTCTCTGAGATAGAGTTTGGCATAGTCCTCGGCTGAATAAGAGGTATAGACTAGCAAGAAATGAGCTGATTTGGTCATCTTGTCTTCCATAACCCAAATAAAATCATGATGATGATGAGTATGAGTCAAACCTATCACAAAGTCCATGTTAAAGTCCTCCCATTTCCAAGTGGGAATACTGAACTCCTGTATGTACCCACTAGGTTTTTGGTGCTCAATATTAACTTATTAGCTCGTAGAGCATTTAGCTATAGACTCTGTAATATCTCTATTCATCCCACTCTACTAATATATCTCCCGGAAATTACCGTACATCTTAGTGGCCCCTGGATGAATACAATAACGTGCACCATGTGCTTCTTTAATAATTCATTGCCTCAAGTCATCTATACCAGGCATATATAGCCGACCCTAACGACGTAACACGCTATCTCCCCTTTGGGAGAAAACTTCCACCTTCTGATCTCTGATTGATTCTTTAAACATAACTAGACTGGGATCTCTATCCTATTTTTTCTTCACCTCAAAAACTAAAGATGATTCAGCGCTACTCTATACGGACATACCACCCTCTGCTAAATCGAGTAAGAAGACACCTAGTCAGGTAAGCCGATGAACTTCCTGAGCTAACTTTTTCTTTCTATTCTCTACATAAGCAACACTACCCATAGAAATTTTACTAATTGCATTAGCCACTACATTGGTTTTGCCCGAATGATATAAAACACTCATGCCATAACCTTTTAACAACTCAAACCACCTTCTCTGACGTAAATTTAAATCTTTTTGAGATAATGCATACTGAAGGCTCTTATGGTTACTGAACACATCAACATGCACCCCATACAAGTAATGCCTCCAAATCTTTAAGGAGAATACTACTGCTGCTAACTCCAGATCATAAGGTAATTTTTCTTATAGGGTTTAAGTTGTCTAGAGGTATAGGCCATTGCCTTACCTCTCTATATAAGGACACAACCCAAACCTACTCATAATGCATCACAGTACACAACAAACCCATCTGAACCATCTGGCAAGGTAAGAACTGGGGCTGAGGTGATTCGAGTCTTCAACTCCTGAAAATACTTATCCCAAGAATTTGATCAGTAAAACTTAACTTTTTTCTTAGTCAATCTAGACATGGGGGATGAAACAAAAGAAAATACTTTAATAAACTGATAGTAATATCCAGCTAAACCCAATAAACTCTTGATGTCTGATGGAGAGATAGGTCTAGGCCAGTTTTTCACCACTTCAGTCTTTTGAGGATCAACTTTAATGCCATCACTGCAAATAATATGGCCAAGAAAAGCTACTGATCTTAGCTGGAATTCATACTTACCAAATTTAGCAATTAACTAGTGAGATCTAATAGTTTGTAAAACTATTCTGAGATGGTCATCATGATCAGTTTCGCTATGGGAGTCAACAAGAATATCATCAATGAAAACTATGACGAACATGTCCAAGTAGTACTTGAACACTATCAAGTCCAAGAAGGCTACTGGGGCATTCATGAGACTATAGGAAATAACTAAAAACTCAAAGTGACCATACCAGGTTTGGAAAGCTATTTTTAGAATGTCATATTCCCTGACTCTAAGCTGATGATAGCCTAATCTGAGGTCTATCTATGAAAAATAGCTGGCACCCTAAAGTTTATCTAATAAGTAATCGATTCTAGGAAGTGGATATGTGTTCTTGACTGTGACTTTGTTCAACTGATAGTAGTGTATGCACATTCTTAGAGAACCATCTTTTTTACGTACGA
Organism: Capsicum annuum; assembly: GCF_002878395.1. Taxonomy (NCBI): domain Eukaryota; kingdom Viridiplantae; phylum Streptophyta; class Magnoliopsida; order Solanales; family Solanaceae; genus Capsicum; species Capsicum annuum. The sequence goes on along the minus strand of NC_061122.1, from coordinate 114,588,922 downwards.
ATAGAATAGGTGCACCCCGTGGGGAGACACTGGGTCTTATGAATCCCTTATCTAGGAGATCCTTTAACTTTTCTTTTAACTCCATGAGTTCTGCTGGAGCCATGCTGTTTGGCGGATAGATATGGGCTGAGTATCTGGAAGAAAGTCTATTTCGAAGTCGATTTCCCTTTTGGGAGGAACTCCAAGAAGATCTTAAGGAAATACATCTGGGAATTCATTTACTACTTGAACTGATTCAAGAGTTAAAGTTTTTGAGTTAGATTTTTTGACTCACACAATATGGTAATTACACCATTTTGATATCATCTATCCTTCTATAAGGCATGGAATTAACTAACCTTTAAGAGCTATGGTCCTACTCCTCCATTTAAGGACTGGTTCATTTGTGAACTAAAATTGAACTATTCTATTTCTACAATCAACTGAGCCATAGCATGAGTGGAGCCAATCCATGCCTTGAATGATATTAACATTCGTCATCTCTAACTCCACGAGATCAACTGAGGTAACTTTCAGAGATATTTTAAACAGATAGTTCCTGTATTCCTGTCTGGGTATAATGGAAACACCTACTGGGGTAGACACTGAAAAGGGCTCTGCTAGAGTTTCGGGACTGACTCCAAAATTGACGGCTATAGATGGAGTTAAAAAAAAAGAAGCTCCAAGGTCCAGTAAGGCATAAACATGTTAGTGAAAGACCTGCAATGTACCAGTAACTACATCAGGAGAATTTTCCTGATCTTGGTGGGACTGAAGAGCATATAATCTATTCGAATGGTGATCACTAGTAGCACTGGAAGTGGTAACATTCTAAGTGGGAGACCAGATTAAACAGACGACTGATGGGACTGGCCCTGTTGGAGCACATCCCTACCTTTCTGAGCAACTACCCGAATTTGATGGCCTGGCTTACCACACCCAAAACACATATCACAACCCACTCTACACTCACCTTGATGGTGTCTGCCACATTTCTAACATAGAGGATTTATATGAGCACTGCTAACACTGACCTGGGACTTAGAGCCTGGTGTTATATCCTTATTGTTATTTCTAAATTTAAGTACGGGACCACTAGCTAAAGAGGGTGCTGGGGATGAAGGCCTCTAATGAAACTGAGGATGGTTACCACCCTTTGACTTTAGCTGACTAAAGTTAAAACTACCTGCCCTAGACCTCTAGTTTCCTCTTTCTCTTTCCTTAATCTTCTGCTTCTCTATCTGTTGAGCATGGAGTATCACCTTAGACAAGTCCAGAAAGGAAAATATTTATGTCAGCAGGGTGCCACTTCCAGTACCATAAGTGGTCAATGCCTGAACAGATTTTATGAACTCTACTCTCGCCATGATTAGGGAAGTTTTCCTGATATAGTTACGGGTACGTTATGAGTCTTTCATTTTTATATTAATGCTTAGTCAGATTTGGATACTTATCTTTCCTTGTAACCACTATATATCCATCAATTCTGTATCAGACCCAAAATATTAGTAAAGCCCTCCTCAGTGTCTACCTCAGACTCTAGAAGTAAAGTGGTGACAGTTTAGTTTGGAGTTTATTAAGTGATCCACAAATTTATAATAATGGATTTAAAGTCAGGCTTTCAGATTTTAGTAGTAATGTCAGTAATGTCAGTACTCATGCCTTACATGTCATCTCTATGATCATAGATCATATTCGTGCACATTATCGAAAAACATGCATGCTTAAAGTTCCTAGTACAAAAGTTTCAGTTCACTCATTATTCAGTTCTAGTACAGTCTAAGTTACCATCTTAGTTGCAGTCTTAGTAACAGTCTTAGCCTAATAGTTAGATCAGTACCTCAGTTTACAGACTATTTCAGAATTATGTTATACACTTGGTCTTGTGTAACAACCCAAAATCATCTCCGGAGACGTCATACGGTGCCTAAGGCTATGAGTATCCCCAAGCTAACCCTTAGAGCTGGTTTTTACCAATGACGCTCAATTCAAGATAAGAATGGACTCAACACTAGCATAGTCATATCACATGAAATAAAATATGGAAAAGATACTCGGTCCATAAGACCACAATATAAAGAATTCTCAACAAAACCAAATTATTGAACCCTCGACACATCATAAATCTGACACTAGTCTGACAAGCCTCACCAAATCAAAATCTAGAGAGCCATTGGGACAGGTCCCCAACTGACTTGAAATGAACTGAAGATAAAACATAGTCTCTTAAGTATTGTAAATATCTGAAGATCGGTCCTCGAATTATGAGGACTCAGCACTGTAGAAAATGTAGGCAAGGTACTCGAAGAATCACGGGCGAGGCTGGGATTGATTACCTAAACCTACATTATGAAACAATGTAGCACATAGACATATATGTGGATCAGTACTTGAAATGTACTGAGTATGCGGGGGTGAATGCATATGAATAAAATAGTAACAATCTTCTTTAATCAAATCATGTATGCATTATGAGACGACACACATAGCTTGAACAAGTATAAAATATAAAGCTCATGTCATGTAGAATGAAACATGTAACACAAATCTCATGAGTCATCATTGTTTAATCTCAAACTTTGAAATCTTCTCTTGTTCTCAATACCTAAAGGCTAAGGGACTTTAAATGATACTTTCAACTCATGCATAAGTCTTATGGAGACTACAACTTCTTCAATGCTCAACATTTCATAACTACTTAGTACTCATATACTTGGAATTTAGAATCATATAACTTGAAAACATACTTAAAGGCATTTCATTCACTTTAGGAAAATATCTCATCTCAAGGTTTAGGGAAATCACTCCATCTCAAATGGAAAGGCATTCTAGTTTATGGAAACAACTTATCTCAAGGTCTTATAAAAAGTACTATAACAAGGGAAGATGCTTTCATTTAGGAAATAACTCACATTAAGAAAATACTTTAGTTGGGGAAACATCTTTGCAATTTAACCATTTAGGAAAATAGCTTATAAGGAAGGAAAATAAGTTTTTGATCTCAAAGTCTAAATTTCAAGGGAGGTTCTCGTAACCGATATAAACCATGCGAGCTACATGGAGTCTAATGTTTTGTCCTTCTAAGGATGAGACCCCATGTTGGGGAGGAGCTTTATACTCTTTCCAGGGAGTATAACCTAGGTCTAGTGATCACTAAATTAAACTCAGCCTCGGGCCTAATCATAATCATCATAAACTCAGCCTCAGGCCCAACCTATGGTGGCACATAGTTTTGGGATAAGAAACCATAATAACTTACCCACTCCTTGCTAAATACTACTCCCTTTATATTATCTGTGCTCATCTCATAAAAATATACTTTTAGAATAATCACATGGTTCACCACGAACCCAATAATTAAATCAATAATCTCATATAGTGAAGTGGATTTCAAACTTCAAGGACCATTAGGTTAATTAATTTCTCAATCATCTCAAAATACTCAAAACATGGGTACTCATAGCACAAGAGTTCATAATTTCAGAAGTCTCAAATAGGGATTTCTAACCCATTATTCAATCTCAAGTTAAATATTATCAAAAGCATAATATATAGCATATAGATTCATAAAACATGTGGAAATCTGGGAATATCAGCAAGTTACCTCAAAATCTCAATATAGCCATATGCTTCAATATCTCAACTATGCAAATATTAGCTTACCAAGGAGTGAAATCATGGGGTTTATACCCATCTATAAATACTCAAGAAAACATGTAGAAACCATGCCATTTGACTCTTAATTCATGGGAAATATCAATATAATGCATTCAATAATAATGGGTGAAAAACCCAATTCAAATTCATGTAAAAAAACCTCATATATTTCAAGAATTTCATGATGTAAATAGACTTTTGGGCACAAGGGTGAAATGGTTACCCTTGTTCAAAAACCCCACATATAAGGGTTACCCTTGTTCAAAAACCCCACAAACCTTGAATTAGAATCTTTTGATGAACTCTCACTTTTGGAACTTAGTTCGTGCTCTAGAATGAGGGTTCTTGAGGTCCTTGACTTGGGAACCTTGAATATTGACTCAATTTAGGAAATCTATGGTGGATTCTTGAGATTCTTGGAAGAGGTTTTGGATACTTAGGGTTTATGTTGAGAGATAACTTGAGAAAAACTCAAAAGATGTTTGTAAATGGCTTTGATTTAGTGTTTCCATGAATTTGTAGGCTTGGAAAAGGTCCAAAGTGCCATTTTAAACATCTATGAGAAACTAGAAAAATTGAACTGGAACCCGATTTCATTGGCCTCCGCAATGCATCACTTATCGCGATGACTCACTAGAATTTGGCAATTGGAAAATTGGCAGCCTCTACGATGCAGAGCCATCATGTTTTCCCACTGGTTGGGACTTGGGACTCCTCCTTGATACACCAGTATCACGGGGTTCCACTGGAAATTGACAATTGCCAAATTAACCCTCTCTGCGATGCGCCAGGCAGTTAAATAATGCAGTTTTACGAGTAAGGCTTAAATTAGCCATAACTTCTTATTCGAGTGTTGGATTTGGGAAAATATTATATCGATTGAAAGCTTATAAGATTTTCCACGTGAAAAAAGTAGAAATTAGGGAAATTCTATATTGTTAACATGTTACTCACTTAGAAAGAAACTTTTTAATCTTTTAGGGCCGGAATCATTCCTCACTCGATATGCCCTATGGCATAAAGTATGAGGGAACATTGTGGGGCCTTAAATCTTGCATTCTTAAATAGTAACATTCTCACAAATTCATGCTCAGTTATCTCAGCCAGTCCCTTCCTCATATTCATAATACTCTACAACTTCTGAGCAGTTTTTAAAACTAAGTACAGTTCAGTCTCACATGCCCAGTATTCCTCTATTAGCTATTCAGTTAATCAGAGAAGTTAGTAGGTTTAAGAATTCATGCTCAGCACCTAAATAAATATTTTTAGTAGTCGCAAGCGAAGTGCTGTACTGAGGTGGGGTATATTGTTGAGAGAGTATTCAAGGAATATGCCTAAGCTTGAAAATTTGTAGTTATAGTACATAAGGCTCCATAAATCTATGTTAAGATGATGTTTCGTATGCCTCGCCTCATGTTACAGGATTTTAGCCATGTTACAATTTCTTATTCAAACGTTTTTCTCAGTTCATGCCAAGATCCCTTGCTCCCTAAGGCCATTACAACTTCCTATAAGGAATGTTGAAGGAATACTCTAGTTAAGTATATGTTTTCAGTATGAGTTAGTTCATAAAGCCCGCAATTCAGTTTAGCATTCAGGCGAACAAATTCTAACAGTTTCCCATCCTTCCATATAGTCGTCCTATCCCAAAATAGAACATCCTAGTAGTTGCGGATTTATTCGAGTTCATGTATTATACCCCATTTTAAGATATCAAATATTCAGTCACAATTTAGTTCGTAGGTGCCCCGTGCATTATCTCATGCTTTTCCTTAGTATCTCAGCCAAGTCAGCATTCTCGAGGGACATAGTGTCCCAAACGGGAGATGCTCTATAACCCCCGAGCTATCATGATCTAAATCTTCCATTTTCTCTTCACATAACTAATGTAGTTGGAGTAATGGGTCCTCATAGTTGACCCTCTAGGTCCAATCTCAGCAGTAAGCTATGTACTAAAGGGTTCAGTTCAATTCACGATATTCAGTTCGTGTATCATATTTCAGACTCATTCATGTTCTCATGTTCCCGTCGATACATGTTCAGTAAATGATCTTAGTCTTATAAGTGTTCTCAGTTAAGGTAACTATCTTACTTAGATCTACTCAGTTCTATGCACAGTTACAACCATAATCTTACTATCAGTTATCGTTGCATATTCAGTCACAACTTTATTGATCAGTTCAGTTATGTATTCCATGCATTAGATATGCATATACCCAGTATAAACCCAGTATATCAGTAGTCCTAAGCTTAATCAGTCTTATTCGAGGATGAATGTTCCCAAGGGGAGATATTGTAATACCCCGTACTTTTACCTAGCTTAAATTCATCCCAAAAATATCAAAGACTTTATTCAAAGATAAATACACTTTTATAAATGTGGAATTTTCAATATTTTGGCATTTTACTATGTGTGAAATTGAATAAGCTTTCCATCTATACCAAATTTGCCCAAATTCGACACTCGGGCGAAGAGTTAGAGACATTTTAGTAAGATAGTGTACCACCTGGTACTCTAGCACGTCACAAAGGCAGTCCAAAGGATATTTGTTATTTTCTAGTGAGACAATGTGATACCACCGTATTACGCCACTAGCCTTTTTCCCAATTTTCACTTTCCAGTATGACTCTGTGATCATGGCGCATGCGCCAAAGGGAAAATTCGCAACCAGTGAGGTAACGTGATGGCATCACATCCCGCCATCAGCCCAGTTCCCAGTTGTCCACTTTATAGTGGCACGATGAGATAGTGACGCATCGCGCCTGGTGCCCAGTTCAAAAAATTTTCATGAAAAATTAAAAGGACACCTAGGGTTAAAACAGTCCTTTCCTATTATTTTATTTTGCCAGATACAGGATTTAATCCTTAAAAACATCCTTAGCTACTCATTATTCAATTCATCCCTAAATTAAAAGGTATTCTCTCTCAAATAGGCAAAAACCCTAGTACAATAAATCAAGAATAAGTCTAAGGATTTCTTCCAAAAACCTTTAGGAAAGAATCTTCCAAGGTATGTTAGATGTTCATCCATGGATCCTTACCTTCCATGGAGCCCAAGAATCCTTTTTTACAATATAAGATTTATGATTTCCATATTTGAATTAGATTGAATTCATGTTCATGATGTTGTTTGAGTGCATAATATGAGTCGTATGGTGTGTTGATGACTCTTGAGGTAACTCATATCTTGATCAGACTTTGTCTTTCTATGTCTTTTTCTTCCATTTTTATCCCAACACTATTGTAGACCTATTTTACCTGTAATAAAAACCCGGGCATATTATTTCTACTAAAACAACTAAGGTCCTAGCATAAATTCAAGGTTTTAAGCATCGAAAGGCCATGTTTCCATGACACATCGCATGCAGGCATATTAATGTAATTATCTGCCAGTTTCACCGGGAATTAGCATCATCATACTATCCTTTGTCCTTGTTGGGTATTAATATATCATCATAACATTTTCCGGCCTTGTTGGGCATCATCACATCATCATAATATCCTTCATCCTTGCTGGGTATCATCATATCATCGTTATATCCTTCGGCCTTATCAAGTATTATCATATCATCATAATATCCTTTGGCCTTTCCTGATATCATCATATCATCATAATATTCTCTGACCTTGTTGGGTATCAATATATCATTATAATCATAATTGGTGGCCAAATTAATAGCACATGCAATTTTATAATTAAGTATCATGATTTTACACCTAATGAATGGCATTAAAATCCCAAATGACTTTTAACATTATTCATGGCACAATTGCTAATATCATCATTAGGAATGTTTTCTAGCATAAATTCTTAGCATAATCATAATCATAAGCAATATGTCAGGAACAATGACTCTTTAATAACTTATCCAATAGTCTATCATTATCATAACTATAACTTATCAATAGCTTGAGAAATAGCTACTATGGCATAATCTATAGATTATTCATAGAATGGTCCATAACATAGTTTAAGCATTCAAAACATGATGGTCAAGGGCTCATAGTATGCTTGGTAGCCCAATCAATAGCTACATCAGTGGATCATCATAATATCTACCAATAAATCATACATATGGCATAATCATTAGGCATTACTTCTAACGTCATTCATCATAACCAATAAGTACCAAGGTTCCTCAACATTTTCCCAGTAAGAATATAATAAGCATACAAATATTTTAATATAACTAACATTAATCTTTACTAAAGGTGGATCAAAGAGCCCACTTCTAAATCCCTGGACTTTATTCTAGGTTAAATTCTACCTCAAACTAGGATAAGGCATCTAAATCAACTCTTAAGTAAATAGCAAGCCACGATTTGACCTAAGACAAAGGTTCTTTGCAAACACAACAACTAATCCACTATAGCAACTAAGGCAATCTTTATTTGGTGGAAGAAACTAAGGCCAATGAAGCCTAAGCATGAGAAACTAGAGAATTTTAATTAAAGTAGAGCAAGTTTAATCATTCTTATGCTAAACATGAGTAATAAGTCTAATGCACTAAGGTTCAAAGAAATAAGCTAAGCATTTCAACTTTACTATTTCAATTTAGCCTAAACTATCCAACTAATCCCAAGTCTTGCATTTCATCAATCCACTACCTAAAACCCATCCTAAATCCAACATAATATCATAAAAATACTATGACATAGCTAAATCTAACAAAAGATAAACCTAGCCTACCTCGATGTCGAAGAAAGCTCAATGAACTACTAAACCTTTGTTTTTCATTTCTAAGAAGCCTCTAAAAGATTCAAAGATCTCAAAATCACATTCTATTTATTAATACGAGAATAACAATACCCATATTAGACAAATGTGCTTTGGTTCCAAAAATGACATAAAAAACCCCAAGTGGGTCCCACTCACATAAATCACATTTTTGAGGCCAACCCAACATTCATACATGATCAAGGAATCATAACCCTCAAGAATGGGTAGAAACCAAGCTAAATTAGGTCTAAAATCAAGCCCTCAAGATATTGGAGTTTGTCACAAAATCATAAAAATTCACCAGAAAAGGATGGAATATTACCTTAATTTAAAAGGTGAGAGTTGAATTGAAATCATATAGTAGGAGTAATAAGGCGACACCTTGAGACCCACAATGTAAAGGTTGAGATTTATAAATATATTCACAAGACTATTGATAATACATGGCTAGTCGACTTTATATGCAGAGCAGCAGAATAGGTAGGTTGAAGACGAAAATCTTACGGAGTTAATAAGCCAGGGGAAACATAGTCTTAGTGTTTGTTTTCTATTGCTTACAACTCAAAGCACTCTAGTTCAGTTACTACTTACTGATTACTTAAAAAATCCACCATTTACTTTACCGCACTACTCATTAATTACATCAAGTTAAGCAACTATTCACCATCTTCCTTGTGGGTTCGACTCCAACTTAGTTGGGTTACTATATTTGGCATCGACCGCAACATACGTATTTATGAGATTAGTGTTAAGGGACATCAAATTATAACACCGTTTCCAGAGAGGATGATTTGAGTAACTAATTGAATTGTTGAATTTTATGGGTTTTATTTTCTATTTTTTGATATAGAATATGCCGGTGTATGTCAAACACAAGCAGAAGAGGTAATACCTTACTTTGTTTTGATCAAGAGCCAGAGAGAATTCTTTAAACACCCAATAGAATGTTAGAAGATATTTTTGATGGGGTTCAATACCCTCTACCTATGTCTCCCAACTTAGCATTACCGCGTGTTCTAATTGATCCATAGAATTGTAATGACCCTTCTGGTCATTGTTTGTGTTTTTGCTTATTTTTGCTGATAGAGCTTCTTAATAGCTGCCATAAATCATTAGTGACTTGGTGGAACTGTTAGTTCTGTTACTTGGAGGTTTATTTGTATTTTAGAACCACATTTCCAATTTGAAGTCCTCATTAGTTCAAATTGACCACTAAGTAAAAACTTTAGTAAAACCACCTTAAATGCAAAATCCTACTTCGCCAATGCATCTAGAATGTCAAAGTCTATTTGGTTACATATGTTATTTGCTCAAAATAGACTTCAGATGCATCTCGAGGCATTGGCCAAAGCTTGAAACTAAGAAACAAGCTTCATCCTTATCCTAGCATAGAGGGAGATACCATGAATGTAGTGGGAGAGATATGAATGTGGTGCTGCAACTACGTCTATTCGGGGTCCATCACTGCGCTACCTGAGTCTTATGAAAAGACTATTTAAAGGATATCTTGCCTAAATTTTTTTCATTTTGTGCCTCCTTTTTGAGCTCTAACCCTAATAGAGTGTCAAACCTTCAAAGTGAGTCTTGTGGGTTTATTAGGAGCTTGAATAACTTTTGTAATCAATATTTTATACAAATCTAAGGTATGATTCCTTCTAGTTTGGTATTAATTTCTTCATTTCTAGACCCAAAACCTGTAAGACTTTGAGGCACTAGTGCAGACATAAATGTTCTTGATTTACTCTAATTTCTTGAGGGTTATTGATCCGTAATAATAGTTGAGCAATGGGTTGGTCTTGGAAACTTATTTTCTAAAAGTGGGACCCACTTGGGGATTTGGTGTCATTTTGGACCCATAACATAATAGTGCCACAATGGGTATTGTCTGTCTTGTGTTAATGCTTAGTTTGTGTTGTGATATCTTGGCTTGTGAAAGAAGATTCAAGAAAAATAAAAAAAGCTTGTCGGTTCGTGAGCAATTTGAACTCAAGGTAGGTTAGGCTTACTTCTAGTAAGATTGAGCTTAATTATAGTATATTTATTATATCTTGTGAGATTGGGCGGGGTCTTAGATGATAAATGGGTGAATGATGCTACTTGGAATTAGTTGATCCTCGTAGGCTATTAAACTTGTAAAATATGATGCTTTACTACAGCTTAGAACCTTGGGTAGTTCTACTTGTAGTCTCATGATTAATATGAGAATACGTTATTGGCTCTAGTAGAGGAGAATGGTGTTTTTGACTAACCTTAAGAGTATATTGACCTAGATATGACTAGTTATGAATTAGCCATAGCATTTGGGATGACTTAAAAAGGATACTTGAAGAAGATTTTCCCTTATAGGTCTAGTAAGGATCGATAAGCCTTGATGATGTGATCTAGATAACCTAGCCTAATTTTGGGTAGATGTTAGTCTTGTAGAAGTGAACTTTGGCATTTTTGGAATTTGGGAGTGGGACTTGACCCAACTTAAGCTTGAACTATGTAATTCCTTAGTGACCTAGATACTTGATAAACATCTAAGTTACGTTATTAAGATTATAATGGCAAACTTGATTGTTAGATATGCATGTGGTCGATGGATGGGTAATGTTTATACTTGATTAATTTTCTTGTTTTCATGATATGGATAGCCTTGGAAAGTCCTATAAATTGAACCTATAGTTATGCTATCTCTAGGGTTATTGATTAGTTCACCAAGTGAACCTGTAATTATGTATCACTCTTTCTACAACCCAAGCCTAATAATTAAGATAATATCTATGTGAAGTATTTTTCTTTAGGGTCAGTGTTGTGAAAAGTGGGGTAAAAGAGGTATCTAGAGAGACTTGACTTATAATTGACTTGTTAAAAACATGTTAACTTGGAAAAGTGGTGATTGCGTATATCATTTAAATACTCATGATCATGCATCTATTTATATTATGTAGTGATGATTAATAGTAAAATATGATGTTATGTGTTACCTTATATCACTTATACTCTATCACTGTGGGTTGTATATACTTATTGAATTGTCTACATATGTGTGTGTATAATTATATTATGATAATGCCTGGTTAATTTAGAGGATATATTTATGTTATTATGATCCCTGATGAATCTAGAGGATATAATGATGTTATGATGATACTTGGTAAATTTAGAGAATATAATGATGTTATGATGATGCCTGGTGAATTTGGAGGATATAATGATATTATAATGATGCCCAGTAAATTCGGAGGATATATTTCAGTTATGATGATTCCCGGTGAATCTGAAGGATATATTTATGTTATGATGATACCCGGTGAATCCGGCGGATATAATGATGTTATGATGATGCCCGATGAATCCAGAGGATATAATGGTATTATGATGATGCCCGGTGAATCTGGAAGATATATTTATTTTAGGATGATGCCCAATGAATTCGGAGGATATAATAATGTTATGATGATGCCCGATGAATTTGGAGGATATAATAATGTTATGATGATGCCAGTGAATCCGAAGGATATAATCATATTATGAAAATGCTCAGTGAATCCAGAAGAGGTAATGATGTTATGATGATATTATATATGGTGATTATATTTATATTAATATATGGATATATGTGAGGTTATGCCATGTGTCGCTAAACCCATTTGTGTACTTGGGACATGATGTCTTCTTTGGTAAATTACCATCCATTCTTTGCCATTAATTCCTAGATAAGAGGTGTGACCCTTGTTAACTCTAATTAGAAGTAGAAGTAGATTACGTCGAGTATTAGGTTAAGAATAATTGATATGTGTAATCTTGTGTCAAACCAAGGCTCACCAAGTAAATCTACTCGACTTAGATAAGTGGTTACATTATGGAATTTTGCCAAGTAAAGTGGCTTATGTGATAACTAGTTGTCTCTAATAAATGACTAAGACTTGTAGGTTAGAAGCCTAGTAAACTAGTAAGTGGACCTTACTTAGCTAAAATATGTAAACTAGTCCTTGAGGTTATGATATGCTTGATGATTATAGACCTAGTATTATATAATGTGTGGTTAAGTTGACACCTAGTATGTGATGTCGTGATGGTTTAATTGATGACTTATATAATTGGGAGGCTAACTAGAAAATGGCTTTGCGATGGGTGAATAAATAATAATGTTGGTAACTTGTAGCTTCTCCCTAATTAATGACTAGTAAACTATTAGACTTGCAAACTAGTGGCTCATGAAAATAGAGGCTAGCTAGTATAGGCTAGACATTAGTTTATAAATAAGTTTGAGATTAAATAACTATATAACCATGTTATGGTAATATGGGCTTTGTTGTGTCAAATTACGGCATTGATAATGATTGTAGACCTCAGTATGAGTCCATGTCGAGAATGTAAAACCCGCTACTTTGGTAAGTTCCTTGTGTAGTTGTGCCTTGATATGTCGATGGATTGATCTTTTTGCATACTCTCTGATGGTATGGGATGCCATGATGAGTTCTTTGTTTATTTTCCTTGAGTGTAATTCCCGGTGGTATGGGACATCGTGTTAAGTTCTTTTGCATTATACTTTAATGATGGTAGTTGTGTTGATTATGGTAATTACATGATTGTTATTGTATATATATGGCTTTACACTTCCAAAATGATTACTCATGTCGTATGAAAGTGATGGTATGTCGTACTATTGTTCTAGTTGATTAGTTATATTATACACTAATATCAGAGAAAATTCAGGTTTTATTATGTACCCTGACTTTAAATTATTGTTATTGTCTTACTAGGTATCGTCCTTATATTATAATTAAGCTCAGTCGACTGATCATGCCTACTGAGTACCCATGTTTTGGTACTCATACTGCATTTTTTTACCTTTTTCATGCAGACTCGAGTTCTAGTTGCAACCGTTGAGTAGAGATCATATGATGTTGATCATCAGAAGATAGGGTAAGCTATTGGAGTTCGAGTTGCCTTTTTTCTCTTATATCTTTCTTCTACCTTTGTATTTGAGACAAATGTATGAGACTATTTAAGACTATTAGACGTTGAGTTGTAAATTCTATTGTTGAATATAGAGATGCTCTTGCACTAATACTATCAGGTCATAGGATTAGTATTCGAATGTTAGTTGTTTCTTTGTGGAATATTTTGGTTATATTGTGTTCCCATATAGGGTCCATGTTTGACTTTCCTACCAAGGTAACCTATTGCATTAGCTATGGGTTACAATATTTTCTTACCTACTGGTGGGTTATGGTAGGTGCCATCATGGCTCAAAAATTATGTCGTGAAAAGAATGTTGTAGATTTACAGACGTAATAACAAATAGTTGTTTCTGAGGAAGAAAGAAGAGAATCCGAAGAAGCTTGATTAGCTGAAGAGGATGGGTTAGCTCAACAACAAGATAGAGTTCAGAGAGGCAATGCTCTATTGATTCCAATATATCAGCACTTACACCCATAGATAATGAAGAGGATATGGGTTATGTTGAACCTACTGAGATCGGATCCATCGTTTCTCCTGCCTTACCATCTAATGTTATGTTTGATATTACTAGTGCAATAATCTAATTGTTGAACTTAAAAGGTGTATTTTCGGGATCATTTACTGATGATGCAAACATGCATCTTGCAGATTTTACTGGGATCTACACATCATATACTATTTCGAGGGTGGATCAGGAAGCTTTGAGATTGAAGTTGGGCCCATTTTCATTGACTTGTGAAGCATCACTATGGTTAGGGAAACTTTTAAATGTTTCAATCACTACTTGGAATGAGTTACGTAAAAAGTTTCTTAATAGATTTTTCCTCCTCCAAAGAGGCTACAGTTGAAATTCAGACAGTTTCCTAGAGAATCCTTGTAGGAGGCATGATTTACACCCAAGAAGAAGCTGACCATGGTAAAAAATCACATAATCAGAGGGTTGAATTTGGTGGAAATTTTCTATAGATCACTAAATGTCAATTCAAGAGCAATCACAAATATAATTTTAGGAGGTGCACTCATAAATTTTTGGTGGGATTCTAGCTAAAAAATGCTAGAAGATATTCGGTGACTAATAGAGGATGGCATCCTAGAGATGTTGAGCGTGGTGCAGGTATATATGCTATTTGGGATAATGATATGGTTGCATAAGAGGTTACACAACTTTAGAAAGACATTGGCCAGCTTACAAAACAATTCACGATAATGAGTGATAATAAAGTAAATTTAGTTGTAGAACAGGCATATACTTCAGGGACTTTTGATATTATTTAGATCATATGTTTGCAGATTTTTGAGTCCAAGGGAAAGGGAATTAAGGTCAGATCTATTATAATGACAAATATAGAGACAGAGGTAGAGAGAGAGATGGTAATTAGCAGTGAAGAGCTGACTACAAGGAGAAGAGTGACAAATATGTTCCACCAGGTAGCCAAGATACCATGTCTAGAGTAGAGGTAATATTTTCTAAACTTGTCAAAGGGAAAGAAAGTCAAGAGAGATTTCTTAAGGAGATTAAGGTAGATATATCTAGGTTAAATCAGAAAGTTGAGTCACATGCTACGACAATCAAACAACTAAAGCAACAGTATGAACAAATGTTGGACAGATTAAATCAAAGGAAACTTTGAATTCTTCCTAGTAATACTGTTGAAAATCCAATAAATGATGGTCACTGCTAGCCATTACTACTCGGAGTGGTAAAACCACCATAGACCCAACCATTTTGGTTGTAGATGAGAAAAAAAATGAGGATGACCTTGTTGATGTAGAAAGTAGAATCAAGAAAGATAAAGGAAAAGAAAGGGTTGAGGAGGCTGGGTTGAAGACCAGTTCGAAACCTCTTCCTCATTTTACTCAACAACTTAAAGAAAAACGGTAAGTATCAGAAGTTTTTGTCAATTCTAAAAGAGTTTTAAGTTAACATCCCACTTATAGAGGCATTTGATCAAATGCCAGGATATGAAAAAATTGTGAAAAATCTAATCACCAAGAAGAGTTCATTTAATTACGAGCTAGTTGGCAATATTCACATTGAAGTATTGGATCTTTTGAGTCCACTCGCACACTATATGATTTTATTGCTAGAATCAACCTTATACCATTTGTAGTGTTTAAATAGTTGGGATTGGGAGCACCTAAACCAACCAATATGATATTAGAGATGGCTGAGAGAACAGTGAAAAAGCCAGTTTGTATTTTATATAACATATTGGTAGAGGTGGATTCTTTTATTTTTTGTGTGGATTTTGTGTTATTAGACTGAGAAGTGGATTATAAAGTCCTAATTATTCTGGGAAGACTGTTCTTTGCTACAAGAAAGATGTTGATTGATTTGTAGATAGGTCATACAATGCTGAGACTCAATGATAAGCATGAGATATTCAATATATGCAAACCCATGAAACAACCTAATGTGTTAAGAGTGATAACAACAATTTATGTGTTTGATAAAGAAATACTTTTTTCATAATATTGATGTTGTATCAACTTGGGAAGATACTTCTGATATTGTTCCTATTGAAGAGAGGTTGGATGTTGAAGCTCTAGCAGTAGTGATCATGAACTTTTATAGTGATAGTATTGAGGAATATGATGAGATGATATGTACTCTCTGTGGGAGTGGTTCTTACACTTATGCACCAAAGAATATTTATTTGGATTTGAAAAATAAAACCATTCCACCTGTTCGTCCATCCATTGAAGAGCCACCGGTCTTAGAGTTGAAGGCCCTCCCTTGTTAATTGCGATATGCATATTTAGGGGACAAAAACACTTTGCCGGTAATTATTGCAACCGATTTGATTGACTAAAAAGTTGCAGAATTATTATTAGTATTATAGAGACTCAAAAGGTCTTTGGTGGTCCATTGCATATATTGTAGGAATCCCGCCTAGTTTGTGTACTCATAAAATTAATCTTAAACCGAAAAGTATCCCAAGTATAGAGCATCATCATTGACTCAATCCTCTTATGTAGGAGGTGGTGAAGAAAGATATAATTAAGTGGTTGGATGCTGGTGAAGTATATCCCCTTGTAGATAATAAGTGGGTCTGTCTGGTACAATGTGTTCCAAAGAACGATAGATTTACTATTGTTCCTAATGAGAAGAATGAGTTAGTGCCTATGAGGCCAGTCACAGGATAGAGAGTATGTAAGGATTACAAGAAATTCAACGTATGGACTTAGAAGGACCATTTTCTTATGCCTTTTATGGACTAGATTTTAGACAAGTTAGTGGGCAGAGGATTGTACTATTTTCTTGATGCGTATTCATGTTACAACCAAATCACTGTTGCATCTGAATACCAAGATAAGACTACCTTCATATGTCCTAATAGGATTTTTGTATTTAAATGTATGCCATTTGGGCTATGTAATGCTCCAGTCACATTGTAGAGATGTATGATGTCTATTTCTCTGATATGGTGGAAGACACCATTGAAGTATTTGTGGATGAGTTTAGGTCGTTGGTGATTCTTTTGATGACTACCTAGTGCACTTGGCTAGTTCTCTTAAAAGGTGTGAAGAATGCAACCTAGTACTTAATTGGGAAAAATACCATTTCATGGTTAAAGAAGGTATTGTGCTTGGGCACAAAATCTCAAAAAGAGGTATTAAGGAAGATAGAGAAGAGATTGAAGTTATTGAGAAATCACTTCCACAAATTTCTGTGAAGGGCGTTCGTAGCTTTTTAGGTCATGTTTGGTTTTATAGGCGGTTCATCAAGGATTTCTCTTATATTGCCAACCCTTTTTGTAGTCTTCTTGAGAAAAAGGTAAAATTTGAGTTTACTGAAGCATGCTTGAAGGTTTTTGAGTGTCTAAAAGACAAGTTAATGATTGCTCCTAGCGTTGTATCTCCAGAGTGATCCTTGCCATTTGATATTATGTGTGATGCGTGTGGTTTGTACTTATGGGTTGTACTAGGTCAGCATAAAGAAAAGATCCTTCATCCAATCTACTAAGCTATGAAGGGACTAAATCTTGCTTAGAAGAACTACACTATGATGGAACAAGAATTTTTGGCAGTGGTTTTTTTTTTTAAGAGAAGTTTAGGTCTTATTTGATTGGGACAAAGGTGATTGTGCACATTGATCAGGCAATATTTCCGTACTTAATAGCATAAAAAGATGTTAAACCTAGAATTATTAGGTGGGTGCTACTATTGCAGGAATTTGATTTCGAGGTCAAGGATAAAAAAGGCATTGAGAATCAAGTTACAAATCGTTTGTCTAGACTTGAGGAGGAAGTTGTGTAGAATGTTGAAGATGGGCTTGAGATTAATGACAGTTTTCTAGATGAGCAGATATTAGTAGCTTCCCAAGATGTAATTCCAGAAGATCTTTCCTTTCAGTAGGGAAAGAAGTTTACACATGAGGTAAGGAAATTTTTGTAGAATAAGGCTTGTTTATTTAGAATAAGTGCGGATAGGATTATTCCAAGATGTATACCTGAGGCAGAGATGATGAGAATACTTGAGGCTTGTCATTCTTCGCCAGTTAGGGGTCATCATGGAAGAACCTGCACAACCCACAAAATCTACAAAGATGCACATGATTTTGCTTCCGCTTATGATAAATGTTAACGATAAGGTAACATCTCTAGACACCCTTAACTCCTATCTTAGAATTGGAATTGTTTGATGTATGGGGTATAGACTTCACGTGTCCATTTGTTAGTTTGTTAGGCATGAAGTATATTCTTGTGGCTGTGGATTATGTTTCTAAATGGGTTAAAGAAATTGCTCTTTCATATAATGAAGCATGTAGTTTCATTGTATTCTTTATAAAGAACATCTTTTCTTGATTTGGCATGCCACACACTATCATTAGTGATAGTGGGTTAGATTTTTGTAATTGTTTATTTAAATGTAACGCCCTAAATCTGGTACCCAGAATGCTACATAGTGCTCATGACCCCAAAGGACCACAAGCTAACCCATGACTGATATTTGTAGCTAAGCATAAAATAATATATTGTAAATATGTGGAATGTAAGTTGTAAGGCCATAAGGTTTAAAACTATACTAATACTGAATATAGAACAATGTCTGTAATGGGGTATAAAAATACCCAAAACTGAAATAAATTGTCTGAAACATGTTGTAGTCTGAAAGCCTCTAAACTATTTGAAAATTATGGAGTTGATGGGATATGTCCACAACTAACTCCAAACTACTGAAATAATAAAGTAATAAAATAATCATGCTATCCTCGAATGATGAGGAATCACTGCTAGTCTGGCTACTGAACATCTGATCTACTAAGGATGCTCGGGAGCTCGTGCTTCTAAACCTATGGTATAAAATACCATAGCGCAAATGCTTCAATACATTGAATATACTGGTATGCAAGTGAGGTAGGATAAACGCAAGGGTTCATATGCATGAACAATAATAACTGACTGTATAACATAAACGTGAGAATACATGCATGAATACGTAACTGTAACTAAAATCGTGATAGCTCTGACTCACGAATAATGATAATGTGGATTTACTAAAATCTGAGTATTGATACTGGGACAGATTAACTGTATTACTAAGAAAGAAATGGCTATTTCTGACAGATCTGATTAAGAAGAACTGGTTTGATTAACTGTATCTGACAGTCCTGAAATTGAATACTAATAACATGGGTTTCATATAATTAATATATTATTAACTGAGTTCGTGATAACATGATTACTGAGTCTGAATACTAATAACATGAGCGACTGTATCTGACAGTCTTGATACTGACGAAACTAGCTGGGTTCCACACTGTGTAAATTTTATTGTATCTGACAGTCCTGGATTTTTATAGAACTAAACTGAGTTCTATTACTGAAACTAGATCTGAAATTAAGACTGTGGGGTAGTCATCTAACCGACATACCTCAAAGCTGAACTAGTGGGGTCCAACCTATAACCCCAGCTGGAAGGGTGTCAGTGCCGTACCACAGGTAAAGACAAGCTATGAGTGTACCCTCTCTAATAGGGAGCTCTTCCGTCAACCCCTCCTAGTAAGAAACTCAAATGAGTTATATAAATCCTAGACTCGTAGGGGAAACCTTAACCATACCCCTGCTAGTAGAAAACTTAAATGAGATGTATAAATCCCTAGATTCGTAGGGGACATCTCAACCTAAGATGGCTACATAGTTTTGGAATGCAAGGATTGCTTCTAAAGATCACACCCTCTACTGACTAATAGTGTGTGTCCTCATCCCTGGGTTCACTCGGTGCTGAATCCTACTCCCAACTAAAGAGACACTAAACTTAGTTAAACTGAACTGAACAGTTACTGATCATATTGTTTAACTGATTTGAGCTGAGTTCACTAAATTCCACTGACTGACGAAATACTACTGAAATTTGATAGCTGACTGAGATTACTGAGATTACTTGAGATTACTAAGTAAGACTGGACTGATACTGAGTTTACTGAGTTTTCTTGAGTCTTGTGACTGACTGAATTCTATGATCTTGGCTTGACTGAGAGTATCATGAAAACATGACAATGGCTCTAGGTACACAACTAAATTATCGGGTACAAGTACCCCTAGGACTTAATAGCATGAAACTGACAGGACATGACACTTCTTGAACATATGACCAATATTAACAATTCATAGTACATTAATTTGGGGATTTCATGAAGCACATGGTAATCATAGTTTTGTACATGAATGGAATTAAATATAAACATGTCATACTTTCTTCAACCTAATCTCATGGGAATTCCCTCAACTATTCATAATGCACACAATATCATGGAAGTCATTCTTAGTCATAGGGTAAAGCATAGTCTTATCACTTGGGTCACAATTAAGCTATAATGCATAATTTCTATTCACTTAGGAATTTTATCAAGTACCTAGGATGCATGACTTAGGTCATAGGCATGACCATTAAATTCATACAACAAAACTCCATATTTCAACTCAGTTTCACAAGTTTCAGACTATATACTCACATAGGTTTATGAACAACACATAAAGATTCCAACTTGGGAATCATACAACCATAATCACATGAACATAATCAATCCACAACAAAATATTCACAATACAAGATTTAAAACTTGATTCTTGGGCTTCATGGATGAAAGGAATCCATGAATGAACACTGTGCAAACCTTAGTTCTTGATTCTACGAAGATTGACAGAGAGATTCTTGAATTTATCTTTGATTTGAATCCCAATTGAAAACCCTAGCTTGTTCTTGAGAGAAAATTGAGAGAAACAATAAATTTTGGGTGAATTATGGGTTAATTATGTGTTATTGGGTATATATAGGGGTGAGAAATTGACCCTTTTAACCCTTGGACGCGTATTTTAATTCTGTGAAAATTTCTCGACCTGGACCCCTGGCGCGATGTGGTGCATCGCATCGTGTCACTGGTACTTGACAACTTTAAATTTGAGCCTTCGCGCGATGCACTATAATCACGGAGGCTCACTGGATTTTGATGATTGTCATTTTGGCTGGCTCCACGACGCGTTGATGGCTCAGGTGGCACACTGTCTTACTAAAATAGCTCTAATTGTTCACCCGAATATCGGATTTGGGAGAATTTGGTATCGATGTAAATCTTATTCAATTTATCACATGGTAAAAAGTGAAAATCATGAAAATAATACATGTATAAAAGTGATTTCATCTTTGAAATAAGTCTTTAACATTTCTGGGATGATTTTAGGCTAGGTAGAAGTATGGGTATTACATTAAATGTCTACTTAAGAAGTATGGAGTGAAACACAAGGTGGAAACATCTTATCATCCACTGACTAGTGGAAATGTTGAGGTGTTCAATAGAGAAATTAAGTCCATCTTGGCGAAGACAGTGAATGCCAATAGGATTGATAGGTCCCAAAAATAGATGATGCTTTATGGGCTTACTGAACAACCTTCAAGACCCCGATTGATGCTTCACCATATAAGTTAGTGTATGGCAAGGCTTGTCACTTTCCTAGTGAACTTGAGCATAAAGAACTACGGGCTTTGAAGAAGCTAAATTTTGAGTGGCAAGATTTAGCCAAGTCAAGGATGAATAGTATGAATGAGTTGGATAAATTCTAACTCCTGGAGTATGAAAGTTAGGCACTTCACTAGGAAAAGATAAAGATGCATCATGATCACAAAATTGAGAAAAGAATCTTTTAAAAAGGTGACCAGGTATTGCTCTACTATTCAAGGCTTTGCTTGTTTCTAGGTAAGTTGATGTCTAGATGGTATGGTTCCTTTACTGTGCTAAGATTTTTTACATATAGTGATTTAGAATTGAGGAAAGATGGTGAAGCCTCGTTCAAGGTAAATAGGAAAAGACTAAAGAACTATATGGGTAACGCTAAGGAAATAAGTGTGATTTTTAAGATGGACTTTAGTGAAGGATAAGTAACAAAAGTAATTGTGTTGTGCCACGATGTTAAATCAAACATTACATAGGAGGCAACTGTAACACCCCAAAATATCATCCCAAGAGCCACACGGTGCCCAAGGCTATACGTAGCCTCAAGCTAACCCTTTAAGCCAAAACACTACCCTTGGGTTCCAACATAACAACATACACACTACGCTAAGGATATATATATAAGTACATATCATATCACATCGCACATGGCACAAAATATCGTTAGAATGTACATCTATGAAATGTCTATACACAAACCAACCCTACAATACACTAGTCTGACATAGCCTCTATACAGCAAAATCAATGAGCCATTGGGATAAACCCCCAACTGACTCAACAGACCAAAGGGATCACAAAACAACAGCACCAAAACTAGCAACTTGGTCCTCGAAACATGAAGACTCACCACTGTAGAAACGTAGATGCGACACTCGAATATCACTATCATGGCTGCAGCTGAGTACCTCAACCTACATCATGGTAAGAATGTAGCCCATAGAGAAATATATAGGTCAGCACAAGATACGTACTGAGTATGTGGGGGCGCATGCAAAATATAAATAATATCACAAATTTTGTAAAAACATACATATGGACCATAATGACACACCTGGCTTGAATGACATTGAATCATGCAACTCATAACATCTTAGATAGGAAACGTAGGAGAAAAACCTCATAAATCATTATAGATCATCATAGGAAACTTGACTTACCACATCAAAACTCGGAGTGACTCGGTATTTTAATAAACATGACTCTTATGGAAAGGGGAGTTTCCTATAACCGATAACCCCACGTGAGCTACGTGGAATACTAACATTTGAAACACCCATTGGCGAGAGCATCATACTCTTTGTCAGGGAGTACGACCTTAAAACTGGAATAATCACAATCGGGCTCTTTGGCCAATAATATCATCATCAAACAACCCTATAGTGGCACATAGGTTTGGGGAAATACTAAATTTCTGTCTTGGTGCTAAGTACAACTCCCCGACAATCTCAGAACGCATTAGGAAATCCATCACAACATCACAAGTGTCTATCATAGAGACCAAATCAAATGTCTTTCTCATTTATCAAATCATATCAATTTGTGGATTCCTAACTCAACACATTTTAGCTCAAAACATTTTAAACTTCCTCAACATCAACAAGGTATCAATGCATTGAACCATAACCGACTCTACATTTGGACAAGGATAAGAAGACTCAATACATAATATTTTCAGCAATTTAACTCATCAAAACCATTCGGAAAATACCAAGACTCATTGCAACTTTAATATCAACATTTCTCAATTTGCCATCCAACTCTCATTTAAAGGTACTTGAGAGATCAACCCATAGTAGGGATATAGAATTTCCAATATCAATTATAAATTCATAATAAGGAAATAGTGGAATGATAGTATAAATCAAAGCTTAACAAATTAAATCATTATACTCTCATAATCAAATACTTTTTGGACATAATTCTATCTCAACATCGTACACATATCGGATGACATAATCCCATAGCTCATGGACAATAATATAAGATATAAAATCATATTTCCAATTCATGGTAAAACATATAAAATCTCATGTCAATGTAATTCAACAAAAATATCGAGCACAAGATCGAAAGGATAATCTTGTTCAAAGCCCCACATACCTAAAAATGGAAGATAAATATGAACTTCTGACTCCAGAACTTTATTCACAAAAATAAAGGGTGCTTCTCGAAGCCCTTAACATGATAAACTAGAATCCCAAATCAATTTGAAATTTCTACGGTTCAATCAAGAGACATAGAAGGATGGAATTTAGAGTAGTAGGGTTGGGGTTTGAGCCTTAGGAAATTTTGGAGAAAAATGAGCTATTGAATTCTCTTAATGGACTTAAATCCATGGTTTACCCATATGGATTGAGTAGCAATGACCAAAATACCCTTAAAAACTCAAATAATGTCAAATCTGTCCTTTGGTGGACTGTTTTGATAGTCTGAAGTAGATCGACCATAACTTTTTTCTCCGATGGCCAAATTAGATGAAACCAATTTCATTAGAAAGAGGACTTTCAGAGATTTCTTTTGATATATAGTAGCTCACCCAGATCATTATGTACAAGGAGTTATGATTGTTTGAATTTGACCCTAAAATTCGCCTGGCCTCAATATTTTTCTCCCTGCATATTTATTGTTCACCACTAGTCACAGTTAGATCGGAATGATCATAACTCATCGCTCGAGTGTCCGTTTTGGATGATCCACATATCGTTAGAAAGCTTATTTGATGATCTACATGATGACGGGTTGCATATCCAGAAATTCTACATAGAAAAATTATTAATCACAATAAAGAACAAAATTCAACATATTTTTGTCGAGATCTTAACAGAAAATTTTTCCGGGGCATCACATCATCTACCCCTTGGAAACATTCATCCTCGAATGTTGATAGGTAGGTCAAGAATACTATGAAAATGAGTATATAGAGAAAAATCATCTTGCCCAAGCATATACTCCATTCTAGATTTTTTTAGATATTGTAGAAAACACATAAGCCAAGAAAACATAGCAATAAGGCTTAAATCAAAAGAGAATGATACCTTTGACATGCTCAGGATTCGTAGGATAGAGGTGGGGATATTTGGCGCGCATATCCACTTCGGCTTCCCAAGTAGCACTCTGCATGGATTGATTTCGCCAAAGCACTTTAACCAAAGGAACTTCCATGTTTCTTAGCCTACGAACTTGAAAGTCAAAAACCTCAACCAGAATCTCTTCATATGAAAGACTATCTTGAATACCCGAGATTTCGGAAGGATCAATCACAACAGAATCACCAATAAACTTCTTAAGCATAGAAACATGGAAAACCAGATAGACATTAGATAACTCCGCGGGCAATTCAACCTTATACTCTACCTTCCCAATGCGATCCATAATCTTATAGGGACTAATGTAACAGGGACTTACTTTCCCTTTCTTCCCAAATCTCTTCACCCCTTTCATGGGTGAAACATTCAAGTACACTAAATCACCAACATCACATTCAAGGTCTTTCTTCCTTACATTTTCGTATGATTTTTGACGACTTTGGGCGGATTTCAACCTTTCCTGAATTAACTTAACCTTCTCCATGGCCTCGAACACCGCATTCGGTCCAGTCGTGGAAGCCTCACCAACTTCAAACTAACTAATGTGTGATCTACACCTTCTACCATGCAAAGCTTCAAACGGGCCATTCCAATAGTAGCATGAAAACTATTATTGTAAGAAAACTCGATTAATGCTAAGTGCTCATCCCAACTACCTTTAAAATCAAGCACACAATCCCTCAACATATCTTCTAAAGTTTGAATGGTCTGCTCGGCCTAACCATCTGTTTGTGGATGGAAAGAAGAACTTAAATGAATTTGGGTGCCATGACCCTTATGGTAAGATTTCCAAAACTGAGAGGTAAACTGAGTACCTCTGTCATAAATAATAGCCAAAGGGATTCCATGAAGTCTGATGAGTACCCGAATATATATTCTAGCATAATATTCAACTATATACGATGAATGCACAGACAAGAAATGAGCTGATTTCATCAGACGATCTACGACAACCCAAATCGAATCATGATGGCGACGAGAAGGAGATAAACCAACTATGAAGTCCATATTCACTTCTTCCCACTTCTAAGTAGGAATGCTAAACTCTTGCATCACGCCACTGGGCCTTTGATGCTCTATTTTAACCTGTTGATATGTGGAACACTTCGCCACAAATTCTTCTATGTTTCTCTTCATACCTTTCCACTAATAGATTTCCCACAAATCATGGTACGTCTTGGTAGCACCAGCATGGATGGAGTATCGCGTACCATGCACTTCTGCCATAATCCTCTGCTTTAAGTTATCAATATCAAGAACACATAATCTTTATCGGGGTCTCAAAATGCCATCTCCCCCTTAGGAGAAAACCTCCACCTTTTGGTCTTTGACTGACTCTTTTAACCTGACCAAGGTAGGATCCCTGCCTTGCTTCTCTTTCACTTCCGAAACTAAATAGGATTCAGAACCGCTTTGCACTCCTATACTACCCTCAGTATCACAAAACAACCTAACCCCCAATCTAGCTAAACGATGTACCTCACGGGCTAACTCCTTCTTACCAATCTCCACATGTGCTACGCTACCCAAGGACTTCCGACTAAGGGCATCTGCTACTACATTAGCCTAGCGCGGATGATATAGAACACTCATATCATAATCTTTCAATAGTTCTAACCATCGTCTCTGCCTAAGATTCAACTCCTTTTGGGTGAATTCATACTACAAGCTCTTATGGTCCTTGAAAACGTCGACATAAACACCATACAAATAATGTCTTCAAATTTTAAAAGCAAAAACTATGGCAGCTAATTCAAGGTCATAGGTAGGATAATTCTTCTCGTGAGGCTTTAGCTGAATGGAAGCATAAGCTATAACCTTGCCCTTTTGCATCAATACACAACCCAAACCGACTCTGGAAGCATCGCAATACACCATAAAACCATCAACATAGTCAGGAAAAGTCAACATAGGGGCTGAAGTGAGTCGTCTTCAACTCGTGAAAATTCTTCTTGCAAGATTCGGACCATAGGAACTTCACTTTCTTTTGGGTCAAACGGATCATAGAAGACGCAATAGATGAAAACCCTTCAACAAAACGATGATAATAACCAGCTAGACCTAAGAAACATCAATTATCAGAAGGAGAAATAGGTCTAGGCCAACTCTTTATAGCCTCTATCTTTTGAGGATCAACTCTAATACCTTCAGAAGAAATAGCATGACCCAAGAAGGCTACAAAGTTCAGCCAGAACTCATACTAACTGAACTTAGTATACAACCGATGAGTTTCAAGAGTTTCCAACATGATTCAGAGATGATCCGCATGATCACCCTCACTTCGAGAGTAAATAAGAATATCATGAAGGAACACTATTACAAATAAATCCTAATATGGCCGGAATACACGGTTCATAATATCCATGAAAGCCGCCGGAGTATTACTCCCGAAAGACATCACTAAAAATTCAAAATGTCCGTAACGGGTTTCGAAGGCTGTCTTGGGGATATCACATTCCCTAACCTTAAGTTGGTGATAACCGGATCTGAGGCCTGTCTTTGAAAAGTAGCTTGCACCTTGTAATTGATCAAATAAATCATCAATTCGAGGAAACAGATATTTATTCTTGATAGTAACCCTATTAAGCTGCCGGTAATCAATACACATCCGTAATGAACCATCTTTCTTACCCACAAATAGGACAGGTGCACCCCACGGGGACACACTAGGTCTGATAAAGCTTTTGTCTATAAGATCTTTTAATTGATCCTTCAACTCTTTAAGTTCTGCAGGATCCATGTAATACAGAGGAATGAAAATAGGCTGAGTATCAGAAAGAAGGTCAATCCTGAACTCTATCTCTCTATCAAGAGGTACTCCAGGGAGATCTTTCAAAAAGATATCAAGAAACTCATTAACAACATTAATTGACTGAATGGTCGGGGTTTCAGACTTAGTGTCTTTAACCCAAACCAAATGGTGGATGCAACCCTTGGAAATCAACTTCCTAGCTTTGAGATAGGATATGAAATAACCCTTAGGAATCACAGAACTCTTGGACTATTCGAGGATAGGTTCATCAGGAAATTGAAACTTGACCACACGGGCACGACAATCAGTAGACGCATAGCATAAGTGAAGCCAATCCATACCCAGAATGATATCAAAGTCAACCATATCTAGCTCAATCAAATCAGCATACATAACTCGATGAAAGACAGTAATGGGACATTTCTTATACACTCGCTTAGTAATGACAGACTCTCCTACCAGAGTAGAAACCAAAATAGGCTCAGAAATTAGTTCAAGATCCATTTCAAAATTTACAGAAACCAGAGGTGTCACATAAGAAAAACTCAAACCAGGGTCCATCAACGCATATACAATAAAATAGAAAACACGGAGCATACTAGTGATAACATTGGGAGAATCCTCCTGCACCTAATGAGGTGGTACAACATAGAAATGATTCTGGCATTAACCGCTAGAAGTACTAGATGAAGCACCCTGAGAAGGAACTGGACGGGCTGCAGGAGGTGGGGCACTGGTAGCCTGACTCTGGGGACGGGCATCACGACTCTGCTGTCTGGTATACGGGCAGTCTCTAAGTATGTGGCCCAATTTTCCACAACTAAAACAGCCCTACTTCCCCATATAACACTCCTTAAAATGGTCTTTACCACACTTAGCACATGAAGGATAAGGTCGGTTGCTTACACTGTCCTGAGACCTGGAAGGTACCGGCCTATTCTTGAGCTCCTGCCTGCCCTGATATACGAGAGTACTAGCTGAGGAAGGCGCGGGTATAAATGGACATCTCTGAAACTGAGGGCGACTTCCCTCGGACAATCTAGTCTGACTAGACCCCTGTTGTTCTAATCTGACTCTCTTAATCCCTCTTACTCTTTCTCTTTCTTTTATCTTATCTGAATCAATCTGTTGGGTGTGAATTATTAACCTAGGAAGATCAATCTCCCTATTGATCATGGCAGATCTACATTTTTTCACCACATAACTCGACACCCCAGTTAGAAACTTGCTCGTACTAGTCCTTAAGTCAGCCATCATATTGGGAGCGTACTTCGATGGTTGATTAAACTTAAGACAATACTCCTTAACTGATATGGAGCCTTGTCTCAAATTCATAAACTCCTCTATATTAGCTCCCATAACTCAAGAGGAAAGAATCTATCCAATAAAGTATCTTAGAAGAATTGCCAAGTCACCAAAGCGGTATCTTCCTCTCTACCCTTATTCCACATCTGCACCCAGTCATAGGCAATACCCTTTAACTGATAAGAAGCCAGCTCCACACTTTCTTCCTCGATCACGTGCATAATCTGTGTAATTTTCTTTATATCATCAACATACATCTTCGGGTCCTCACCTGCTCTCGACCCATGAAACTTTGGCGGATTCATACGCATAAGTCATGAATTTGTGCTGCTGCAAAATTATTTTCCTGCGGAGGTGGAGCGTTGACCTGAGTATTAGCGGTAACTGCTTGGGCTAGCATTTGAAAAGCTACCCGAAATTCAATATGGGATACCGTCTCATGGAACGGATCAATGGGTTGAGGTTGGTTGTTGTTTCTGTGAGCTTGATGTGGAGGCATTTTTTGTCATAAGAACGCACGAATTAACAGTAGAAGGAAATAGTTGTAAGCATGATAGACTCTTGTATAAAGAAATAAACAACTTTTCCTAGAATGCCCCACAGCCTCTTGATCATAGATGTGGAGCGCTACACACCGATGCTCAAAACTCTATGTAATGCGGCTTGTCAGATTCCCTAGGACTCTTCACAGCCTTAGGCTCTGATACCAGGTTTATAATGTCTCGAAATATAATCCCGAGATGCCACATGGTGCCTAAGGCTACACGTAGCCTCAAGCTAACCCTTTAATCCAAAACACAACCCTTGGGTTCCAACATAACAACATACACGCTATGCTAAGGATATATATATAAGTACATCTCATATCATATCACACATGGCATGGAATATCGTAAGACTGTACATATATGGAATGTCTATACACAAACCAACCCAACAATACACTAGTCTGACATAGCCTCTATACAGAAAAATCAACGATCCATTGGGACAAACCCCCAACTAACTGAACAGACCAAACGGATCAGAAAATAACAACACCAAAACTAGCAACTTGGTCCTCAAACCATGAGGACTCACTACTGAAGGAACGTAAATACGACACTTGGATATCATGGTCGCGGCTGCGGCTGAGTATCTGAACCTACATCATGGTAAGAATGAAGCCCATAGAGAAATATATGGGTCAGCACAAGATACGTACTGAGTATGTGGGGACGCATGAAAAATATAAATAATATCATAAATTTCATAAAAACATATATACGGACCATAATGACACACCTGGCTTGAGTGACATTGAATCATGCAACTTATAATATCTTAGATAGGAAATATAGGTGAAAAAACTCATAAATCATTATAGATCATCATAGGTAACTTGACTTACCACATCAAAACTCAGAGTGACTCGGTATTTTAATAAACATGACTCTTATGGACAGGGGAGTTTCCTATAACCGACAACCCCACGTGAGCTACGTAGAATACCAACATTTGAAACCCCCGTTGGTGGGAGCGTCATACTCTTTGCCAGGGAGTAAGACCTTAAAACTGCAATAATCATAATCGGGCTCTCTGGCCAAAAATATCATTATCAAACAACACTACGGTGGCACATAGGTTTGGGGAAATACCAAATTTCCCTCTCGGTGCTAAGTACTACTCCCCGACAACCTCAGAATGCATTAAGAAATCCACCACAACAACACAAGGGTCTATCATAAAGACCAAATCAAATGTCTTTCTCATTTATTAAATCATATCAATTTGTGGATTCCTAACTCAACACATTTTAGCTCAAAACATTTTAAACTTCCTCAACATCAACAAGGTATCAATGCATTGAACCATAACCGACTCTACATTTGGACAAGGATATGAAGACTCAATACATAATATTTTCAACAATTTAACTCATCAAAACCATTCAAAAAATACCAAGACTCATTGCAACTTCAATATCAACATTTCTCAATTTGCCATCCAACTCTCATTTAAAGGTACTTGAGAGATCAACCCATAGTAGGGATATAGAATTTCCAATATCAATTATAAATTCATAATAAGGAAATAGTGGAATGATATTATAAATCAAAGCTTAACAAATTAAATCATTATACTCTCATAATTAAATACTTTTTGGACATAATTCCATCTCAACATCATACACATATCGGATGACATAATCCCATAGCTCATGGACAATAATATAAGATATAAAATCATATTTCCAATTCATGGTAAAACATGTAAAATCTCATGTCAATGTAATTCAGCAAAAATATCGGGCACAAGATCGAAAAGATAATCTTGTTCAAAGCCCCACATACCTAAAAATGGAAGATGAATATGAACTTCCGACTACGGAGCTTTATTCATAAAAATAAAGGGTGCTTCTCGAAGCCCTTAACATGATCAAATCGAACCCCAAATCAATTTGAAATTTCTACGGTTCAATCAAGAGACATAGAAGGATAAAATTTGGAGTAGTAGGGTTGGGGTTTGAATGCTCTTAATGGACTTAAATCCATGATTTGCCTGGATGGATTGGATTGGGAATGACCAAAATACCCTTAAAAATCAAATAATGTGAAATCTGTCCTTTGGTGGACTATTTTGATAGGCTGAAGTAGATCGACCATAACTTTTTATTACGATGACCAAATTGGATGAAACCAATTTCATTGGAAAGAGGACTTTTAGATATTTTTGTTGATATATAGTAGCTCACCCAGATCATTATGTACAAGGATTTATGATCATTTGAAGTTGACCCTAAAAGTTGCCTGGCCTCAGTATTTTTTTTCCTGCACATTTACTATTCACCACTATTCACAGTTAGATCGAAATGATCATAACTCATCGTTCGAGTGTCCGTTTTGGATGATCCACATATAGTTGGAAAGATTATTCACTTCTCTACGCGATGACGGGTCACATATCGAGAAATTCCACACAGAAAAATTATTAATCACAATAAAGAACAAAATTCAACACATTTTCGTTCGAGATCTTAGCAGAAAATTTTTCTGGGGCATCACAGCAACCCATGAGGCTAGTGTATGAAATCCAAGCATCCAACTTATCACCTTCATGCCACAATGTTAAATCAAGCATTTTGTGGGAGGCAACCTATGGTTTTTACTTATTTATTTATAGGGTAATATTTTTGTTTGGTATGCAGGACTTAAGATTGCAGATAAGATCCAAAAAAGTTCAAGTAAATAGGTTAGATGTACTCTTTAAGAGTTGTATGTAGATGGTTAAATTCGTGAGTAGGAGTCGTAAGAACATGGGAGAAAATTTAGAATCAGGTAAAAGTTTTTGGATTGGATAAAATTCTTATAATGAGTCGTACCCTTAAGGTACGACTTGTCACATTAAGTGGTATCCACTCCATAACCCAGGTAAAGTTCTAAGTCTATACGAGTTAAAGAAAAGCCCGTAAGCCTGGGTATACGTCGTACCTATGACTCGTACCCAAGCTTACCCAATCAGCGGTTGTGGTTTAACCCAGCCTAGCACTTGAATTAAAAGGACAAAATAGGGTACCCTTCGGGTACCAAATATCCAAAAATCACACACACCTATATTTATGATCAAATTTCAAGCTTCTAAAGAATGATTTCACGTTGAATCACATACTACCTTGCTTGAATACTTTCACATTTTAAAAATTAGACATAAATTTGGAGAAGAAAAGTTGAAATCAGGCCACGCTAATAACTCAGCTAAACCATTAAGATTTCAAATTTAAGATCCTTACATTTCTATTTAAAATATCAAATGTGAGTTATCTTCTACTTTTTTTAGGTTAAATTTTTGTGTTGGTTGAATTTTGGTGCCTTAGTTTATAGGTTCTTAGTTAAAAATAGAAAATAGGGGTGAAATTGATTTTAAGTGTAGATATTGTGTATGTTTGGACAGGAGGTGGGTGATATTGCTGCATAAAGCTAGGGGTAGTTTGGCAAATTTGAATTGGAGTCAACTTTAAGGTTGAACTTTTATGTTGCAATGGATATAACACTCCATATGATTGTACCCACTAGTAACGACATTTTAATAAGACTCTTACCCATAGACAATATAGATATTAAACTATTTATAGGTTTTGGTATGGGTATGACTTGCCTAAACGAGTCGTATCCATACTATATGACTCGTACACAAGAGTCATAAGGATCTGGGTAGATGTAATATATATTAAGTTATTTTTTATCTACTTACAACTGTTGGTAATGGGCCGTACCTTATTGGTACGACTAGTTAGGAGGACTAGTAAGCAGACCAGTGAACAATTGTATTGCAATGTTTAGCATACGACTCATACCCAGTCAATATGACCTGTACCCCCACTCTTACCCTATACAAAACTTGCACAGTGAATTTTAGTTTCTTATGTTTTCTTTGTTTTCTTTATTTACATGCTAATGATTGTGTACTTTCAGGTAAAATGCCTCCAACAAATACATCTTCTTCCAAACAAATGGCTAAATAGGGAGACAAAAAGGCAAAATATTCTAGTTCTGAGGCTACTGAGTCAGCCAACAGTAGCGGTGACTTATAGGAGTACCCACAGAAAGGAAAGGTTGACCTAAATGTAGAAAAGTTGACAAAGGGGAAAAAGATAGCAATTCTCGAGAAAACACCTCTACGTAGTCCATGGAGAAAGAACATGACAATATCCCCTCCTTACGTAACTTAACCTTAAGATACAGAAGATAATGCAGAAATTAGTTCTGAAGAACCAAGTTCTAAAAAATCTAATGGTACATAAGACGTTGATGTGCCACTGATCAATGTGTAGCACCCTTCTCTAGAACTTAAAAAAGCTTTGGTGCCCATCATTAAACGATGGGGGTACCTCGGTATGTAGAAGACATTTAATGATTTCCTGAGTGGACTTTATAATGGAAAGATCAAACAGATTTTATATCTGAACAGAAGGTTGACTACTACTGGGATGATGGAGTTACCTAGGTTTAAGGCCCACTTCAAGAAATATGGCTTTGAGTTTATCATGATAGCGCCTGGGAAGTAAAATGATATGCTAATAATGGAATTCTATGCAGTGTACAAGGGTGAGTTAAAGAGATAGTATCTATAGGGTCAATTCTGGATAGGTGGTGACCTTATCGCTTCACTAACTATTCATGGAGTGAGGGTAGACATTTCCCTATGTACTATTAGAAGATTCCTGTATGGACCATATTATCAACCTGTGGTAAAAAATGGGGAAATAAACTACTTGATAGCGACAATGAGAAAGATCACTCAAAAGCAATTAGTATCGGATGATAAGATGGGCTTCAGATGGATTGTCGAGTTTATAGCAACAAATGGTGAAAATATTGTATGGGTAGTAGGAGGCCCAGGGGTGGCCACTAAGAAGATTTAAAAGCATATGCTAACGTTCAAAGCTAATGTATGGCAGACACTGGCTCGACACAAGCTATGTCCCATTATTGGGGATAATATGTTGAATCCAATTCAGGTAGCTATGAAAGCCGAGTTTATAGCCGATTATGATTTTTATATAAGAAAGTTCCTAGCTTGGGATATGAGATACCAGGCTGTAGTAGGTGAGAAACTATTATTGGCATACCCATGAATAATTATACAGTTGTGTTTGGATGTAGGAGTAAGGGAACTCTCGGGTATTGATGAAATATTAGAGGATATAAACACCATTGACATAGACCTGATAAGAGATACAGCTAACCCATTGGACAGATAGGAAAGGAAAGAGGTAAAGATGTTGGCTGAGATGTATAGATAGAGTGATCAGAAGGAGACTACTGATGCTGCTGAGGCAAGCAGACAAACCAAGATGGCATAGACTTTTGATTCAATGGGTGCATCTAGTCCCCCACCTCTAGTACAGTATGTACCACTATGCTCAAGAGGTATTCCTTCTAGTCTTATGATGATTTCTTTGGCCATATAGACTGAGGCGATAATGATATTGGGCATGCTAGAGTCTAAGGTTTAAAACATGGAAAGAGGCATGAAGCCCTGGGTTGACACGCAATTGGCGAGTCAGGATAGACGAGTATAATAGAGACATGATACTTTTGAGTTGAGGATTAGCCAATATTTTGGTAGAGGCCTGACCCAGATATTACAGAGGTCAAAGCCGATGTTTCTAAAATTAAGAAGATTACCATGGAGTTGTATGATAGACCTATTATCCCAGAGTCGATGACTTAGACAATTGTGCCCATGACCCATGTGAATAATATTTGGCCTATTTCAGACCTGGTTGAGAAGACTCGAGTAGAGACCCACGAGGCTAGAAGAGAAATAAAGATGAGGAACCATGAAGAGAAAGATAATACAAAGAAGGCTATAGCAGATAGCCTACATGATGGGTAGGACAAAGAGGTGAGAGTCCATGAGATTACTATTAGAGCTAGCGGTTCGAGATAACCAATTATTGTAAATAAGGAAGGCGGTGATGCATACCCATCCTTAGATAGCTCATTGAGTTCACCAAACATAACTGATGGTATGATTGCTGATTCAATGCCCATAGCTGACGGGATGTGTGCTGGTGATAGTAGGACCCAATCCCGGGGCCCACATACTGATGTTGTATGAGTTGGCGCCTTGAGAGCCTAAGTATGACTTCTCATCCTTACATTACATTATTTTGGCAATAGGTACATTGCATGATTTTTTAGATAGGGCTGGGGGTGTATCTAAGTAGCTAAAAATCTATTATGGCTTGCAGGTTTGGTGCTGAAAAATAGGAGGAAAATTTGTACCTATGATAGAAGACTAACTTTTGAGTGTTTTAGAAGAATTGTTCTTAATTTTGTATTTTAATGAATTATGGTTTTTGAATTTGATTTGTGATTCTTGAAATATGATTGATTGTGGATTTGCAATGATTATGCTGAAAGTATTTGTGTTTAATTAAATTGGGCTAAAAAATTTTGACCCTCTCCTTCCTAAATTTTTGTTAACTATGTGATATGTATGAGTGTGATCATTGTGAATATGATAATGGCATAAGGATTAGGGATAAAACAATTACGGCAAACAGTTGCATAACTAGATAGTAGTACTTAGCAACGTAACCTTGTGCAAGTACGTGTACGGTATTACTAAGTTCCCTACGTATCGGAATCTAGAACTTTCTCAGTTGTTTTTACCTAGGTCTAGGATAGTCAAGCTAGAGATGATCATAGGACTTCTTTGTTATAAATAAACTTTAGCCTAACTGCTGAACCAAATGAAGCATAAATCTCTTTTATCCAAATATTTGAGCCTTAATCAACCAAATTTCTTATTTACACCAATTTCACCTTCTTATTTCTACAATGTACTTATATTGGCCCTGGTCCTCCTTGGACACTAGGAACCTCAACTCAGGTAAATTTCCTAAGTTGAGGGTGGCTAGCATGGTGGTTCATAGAAAGAATGAGCGTGAAAAAGAATGTATGAAAGGAAAGATGAAAAAGGGATAAGTGTGGTAAGAATAAAAGCGAATAAGAGAAAAATTACAATGAAAGAAAACAAAAGAAAAAGGAGAAAAGAAATGTAGAAAAGAAAAGCACACGTGGACCATGAAATGTGCATAAAATAGAAAGGGAGACATAAGGGCAAAAATAAAAAGAGTAAGTGGAAAATAAAGTGGACCCTAAAAGAAAGCATATTGTCAAGGAAGCTTTGTCAATAAATAAATCCCAAAAAGATACCATACCATCCCCTAACCTAGGTTACAAGTTGAATAAAGTCCTTTTGTGATCCTACCTCGACTTTCCAAAAACATAGAAAGAGAGCATAAGGGCAAGCCTATGGTATTCTGTATACACTAGTGATACTTATTTTTGAGCGAGAGATTCGTTTGTTATATCCCTATATAAATTATTTGATCCATACCTAGAGTGAATGAGATTTCTTTGACAATGAGTGCACATGACTTATGTTGTTAGGTCACTAGATTATTTGGTGAATGCAGTTTGTGTCTAGGTTCGGTTGTCTATTATAAATGTAATGCCATCATCAGATTCTCTTGTGTTTCTCCATGTTCTTAATAGTTATACGTATTTTGATTTTGGAAAGTTAATATTAGGGGGGGGGGGGGTTAACATGGTTAAAAATTGAGTTCAAAATATCTGCCATGGGTATCTTTGGATCTTCCTTTAAGCATTGTTTCTTAGTTTTGAGATAGAGTTTAATTTCTTATTGCCCGAGGACACACAAAAGTTTAAGTTGAGGGTGTTGATGTATAGTGGAAACATGGTTATTTCGTTTCGTACAACCTTAAATTTATGCTTAGAACTTTATTGTTTTAGTAGATATAATGCACTCTATTGTTTATTGCAAGTAAAATAGGTCTACAAAAGTGTTTGGATGAAAATGGAAGAAAAAGATTTGGAAAGACAAACTCGGATCAAGATAAGATTTACTTCACGAGTCGTCAACACACCATACGACTCGTATGATGAATCATAAGCATAATAGAACCCAAAGCCAAACTGATCTAAGTATGAAAAAGATACAAAGGAGTATCCAAGTCATAAGTTAATGGTACAGGTTGTGACAAAGAAACATAAGCATAAAATAATCTAAAGTTACCATTTAAGATTGTAGTCTTAGAAGAATACGAGTCGAAAGTCTGTGTACATATTTTATAGGGAAACCATAAGTAGACCAGTGTTCAAAGCTTGGAAAGACAGAAGTCCTAGGTAGATAAGAGTGTAGGCCATGAGTCATTTTGTCAAGGTATGACTTGTGAGAAGAAATTGTATGTAGAACAAAAAGATTAAGCCTTTGGAGATCAGACACTAGAATAGATACGAGAGGCACAATATGGCTTATATGATGAGCATACGAGTTGATAAGAGTGTCATACTATGTGCTGAGATAACTTTACCTTTCCCATTTTTATTAGGATTTCTTATCATTTTTTGAGAAATTATAAATACCCTAGGATTTATCTCTTATTGGGTAACATTCTTTAACATCTTTTTACGTTCCAACATACTCTATTACATAAATTTGCTTTGTTCTTGAGATTTTGGGTTTTTATTCAATAGTAGATTTTGGATTTTCTTCTTCTCATTATTGTGTAATTAAGTACATGCTTTCTTTATTTATTATAATGGATTGTTGCATGAACATCAGAGTCTAACTTCCCTAACAAAGGTTGTGGGAACACTAGTGGATTAACTATACAAGGGAATTGGGAGATTCATCTATTCTAAAGTAAACTACATGTATCTTAATCTTCTTCATCATAATTGACCTTAGAGACACTGAAAAAGCTTAGGGATAGCCTATATTCATAAACATCCTCACCAGGGAGTTTATAATTGAGAAAAGATGAGTAAGACATTAATTTGAGATTTACTTCCACCATCAAATCTAATCAACTCAATACTTAAACGATGAGAGTTGAACTAAAGTCATTGAAAAAGAACAACAAGGAGAAACCCTAAGAACCACAAGGTAAAGGGTGAGATTTATCAACACGTTCACAAGACTATTGATAATACATGGCTTGTCGACTTTACATGTAGAGAAGTAGAATAGGTGGGTTGAACACGACAAACTTACAAAGTTAAGAAGCTAGGAGGAACACGGTCCTTGTGTTCATTACTACTTATTGATTACTACCAAAACCCTCCATTTTATTTTACCCACTGCTCGAGAATTACATCAAGTAAAGAAACTTTTCCAAAATTTCCCTTTGGGTTCGATATCAACCTAGTTAGGTTAGTATATTTGGCATCGACCATAATATAATTCTTTTGGAGGTTAGTTTTGGGCGACATCAATGTGTACCTCTATTGATTTCAGTCTAGCTAGCCCTATGTATGGCAATTATATGATTATATTTACTTATATGAAACTTGGGTATGTATTTGATACTAGTGATGCCAGTTATAGATTGTAAGTGTTAAATGTTTATAAAGAGGTATAATTATTTATTAATGATAATTGATGATTCACGATAATGAAAGGTTATGATAATTATTAATTGTGGTGGATATTCATTTAGATGGATAATAATGACTAGTTGGTAATTGAGATTATTGGTAAATATGGAATAGATGATAATTAAAGATATCTTAGTAATGATGATTTTCCTAATGAATAGTTTCTAGTGGCTATGTGGTAATTAGTTATTGAATGATGAATAGAAATTATGATTACTAGTAGTTAAATGGATTAGTTAATAAGAGATGGTTAACTAGTTGATGGTGACTAGTGCATATTGATGCTTAGATTGTTAAATAATGATAATATTATGGAATGCGAGTACCTTGCTTAATGTTGGGGAGTTGGGATAGTGTTGGTAAATTGAGTATTGATGAAAATCGTTGAATGATGATCCAATAATGATGAAAGTTGAATATTGGGTTGGTTGATTATTTTATTCTTCTCTTGAATGTACTCTCTAGTCGTATAAGATGCTATGATGAGTTCTTTACTTTTCTACACTAACTGGCGTATGGGAGAAAATTTTATAGTTATGTTTTCTTGTGATGATGTTTTGTGATGCGTTATTATTCCGAATTGCTTATGTATGTTTGCACTGTGATATTGACATATGTTGATGGCTCATCTTATATTGTTACTCTATTTTTATTACTTATCATGTCGAATAATGTTAGAAATGATTTAAGTTCATTTCTCTACCTTAACTTAGTTTATGTTATCTTGTAGTTTATCATGCTTATATCATAATTTAATTAAGTAGACCTATGATGTCTACTGAATACCCGTTATTATTCTACTCATACTATACTTATATACCTTTTGGTGTAGATTCGAGTACTAGTTGTTGCCGTTGACCATTCATATAGAGTTGATCTTTCGGAGACATGGTAGCTCATGGAGTCAGAGTCACCTATTTCCATCTATCTTTATGATTCAATCTTTTGTATCAAGACAAATGTCTGATTTTTCTAAGTATATTGAGTTGTATTACTATTTAGATGTCCTTTTACTGGCTCTACCAGGTCATGGGATTGGTATTCATGTATTGATGGTTTTATCTATTAGAATACTATGTATTTATAACTTGGGTGTTCATCACATATGGCTCATTTTGGCCTTTTCTTAGCAAATTAATACATTGCATTTAGGGATGACAATGGTGCGGCGCGGTGTGGGTGTGGTGTGGGTTTTGAGCTATGTGGGGCGGTGTGGATTTTAAGTTATGCTGTGCGGGGTGGGTGCGGGGCGGGTTAAAGTAAGATTTTTTTTAAATGGTGCGGTGCGGTGCGGGTTATGGGTATATGCAGGTTTAAATTAAACTAAATCTAAAAATTAGTATTGTTCTCGTAAATATACCTAAAATTATATGTATTATTTACTTAAAATTTTATAATATTTAAAACGACATGTATAACACTACAAATAAATAATTTTATAATAGCTTTTTTAACATCTCTATTCATTTTTATAGAAATATGATTACTTTTACACGTTATATTTTTTGACCCTTTTTTAGTGAAAAGTGATACAATAGAAATTAGTTATTATTTCCTAGTTGTAGATTTGAAAATATTATGATTTCCAATGGAGTTACAATTTTTTCAAAAAAAAATAAAAAATAAAAACATGCATGGGGCGGTGCGGTGCGGTTATGCGCGGGTATGAATGTGGGGTGGGTTTATACGGGTTTAAAAGTGATGCGGTGTGGTGTGTTTTTAAAATTTGCGGGTTTAGAAAAAACTCGCGCCGCACCACACCATTACCTGCGGGAGGGATTTAGTAGGTGCCACCATGACCCATAAATTGGGTCATGACATGTATATTGTAGAACTTTTAATGGAGATGATGTGGGATACTATTTGGAACATTTTTTTTTATCACAGGTGACACGCCAATAGTGTGTATTTTATATGTTTTATTTTTTACATTATTCAGTCAACCTATGATACCTACTGATTACAATTGGACAAAACTCACCCATATTGCACTCTTTCAATGCAGATCCAGCTAAGAGTGGACAACATGATCGCTAATTTAGGCAGATCCAGTTATGAGTACACCGCACGATACCTAATTCTTGAAGTGTTTAGAGTATCTTTGAGGTAGCGATCGACCTATGCTTCAAGAGTTGATCTACTACCTCTCCTTGTTTAGTTTATGTCGTGTTTTAGTATTCATAGACATATTACGTTCCATTTTGACATTCAGTTTTATTTTTTGACTTCGAGATGTATTTAGTTTGTTCTTAGACTATGACACCAGATTTTGGGGGATTTATGGTATCTTTGTCAAACATGTTTTAGCTATTATTGTATGTGTTGTTCAACTTTTTTCTAGAAGCCTTACCTTGGGGTTTTGTATTGTATTCCTCCTTTCATATCATTTTGGGTGATAGACTTACTTGTCAAGGCTTGCCACGATAAGTTCCAGCATGACACTTGGTTTTTGGGTCATGACAGATGCAACGTGTGACATCATAATCAATCTCCCTGTCTCCTTGATTTTTTCTCTTTAAGAGGACAAATAATATACAATGAGATATATAAATCCAAAAAGTTCAAATGTTAGTGGAAAAATATTAGTTGTGTGTATTTTTCTTATGTTTTCAAACATGTCTAATACACTAGATATGCTACATATACAATATAGTAATTTAAACTAATAAATTGACTAACATACCAAGTTGAAAGAAGCTATTTGTAACACATTGAACTTTCGATCTAAAATTCGGTCTACTCCACATATGTTGTTAGGCTTGAATATAGCAAATATGATTGTATCTATTTATAATGGTCTTTTTTTAAGAGTTCTAGGGGTATTGGGTATGAATTAAGGGCATAAGAAATATCTAAGATAAGTTGAGTTGAAAGGGCCTTTAACGATTAAGTTATCATATTGGTTCATGCAAGGGTTTACGTCACACACGAATTCCTAGGAGAATTTGTAGAGTTACATCATCTATTACCTATCAAATTAAAAGGGTTTTAGTCTTCTTTTCAATTCCACCAACCATTTGTCAGTGCAAGATTTGTACAAATTGTTTTTACTTATTTTACCGCGCATTAAATAGGCCACACATCCAGTTACAATCTAGGAAGAGGATTTATGTCTGGATCTTTTTTAATACCCCTAAAAGATTTAGGCCCTCTATTCTATCAATTTTAAGACGTTCTTAATCACCCAACATCTTTTTTCCTCTCCTCAAATACAACACTCAAGAATTTAAGAGAAATTGGTATCAGGAATCAAATCTAGCCTCTTTCACTCCAATCATAAATTTTCTCTAGACAT
Organism: Capsicum annuum; assembly: GCF_002878395.1. NCBI lineage: Eukaryota > Viridiplantae > Streptophyta > Magnoliopsida > Solanales > Solanaceae > Capsicum > Capsicum annuum. The sequence goes on along the minus strand of NC_061122.1, from coordinate 114,547,264 downwards.
GTAATCCTATTAATTTCACATATTCCTCTTGTTACATTCTTTCCCATTTCAAATTACTCTTTGAGTGACTAGAGTTGAAGAAATTTCTATCTGATCAATTAAATTTAATTCTTAAAACAAGTTGTTGGGATATTTATTTGGATACTTCTTTATTTCCCGATTTCTCTAAAATTATGTGAATTTTAATGACGCTCGTGATTTTATGTGAGAACATAAACCTTATAAATTCTAAAACTTATGAAAATCATGGATTTGATGATTATTCTTTTATGATTTGAATTTTGCCATGCAACCTAGAAATCTTCTTGGATTTTTCCTCCAAATTGAGAATTTGACAAGGGATAGAATTTCTCATAATGTTTGATTTTAATCCCTTTGTTTCCCTTACAATAATTTGACCCAAACCTGGGTTGTTGATTTTGATATAATAACTTGAGCTCCTTTACCTTTAATATATGAGCTATGATTTCCAATAAGAACATTCTCCTTGCTCCTTAATACCTTTAAATGTTATGAAGACATTGACATAAGCCCTTTTTGTTTTAATTTTAAACTAAAAGAGGTAATCTCGATTTCTTTACTTTTGCATGATGCTTAAATATGCTATAATGAATTGAATCCATCAATATCTCCATAATCCCCATAAACTCCACAATGTGATAAAATCCCTTTCTATATGAACTATGGTATAATAATATGATCAGTATAATTTCTAGAACTACAAATTAATTCTAGAATGGCTTCATGAGTTTTTGATATGATCTTAATAAATTTAAGTTATTATAAAAATGACAATGTTTTAAAAGTTCACTATCCATATAATTATGAAATAATATGGCAAAATAAATTATGATTCTACCTCTAATGAGTCATCAATGATGCTAATGAATGTTGTAACTAATAACATCATGCAAACGTTGATTATCCACGATTATAACCCTAAGTTAGATGAATCTCATACATGAATCCAAGTTGGTTAATTCTCACGCATGAGCTCTAAATTGGCTAGACCATGACTATACACCCAATATAGATAATCTATGTTCAAGAATCAGTAAGATAACATTATGATCTTAAGATATCTAGTTAGTTGAAATACAAGGCATAAGTCTAAATGATAATTGCCGAAAACTACATTTGTCAATGTAGGATAAATATTATAGCACAAGTCGGAGGACTCTATTTTATGTATCGTAAAGGGGTCTCATTATGAATTATTAGCCCTGGGGATAGTGCAAGATTTTCCAGATAGGGGTGGGGTGTATTTAAGTAGCTAAAAGTCTTTGAGGTAGCGATCAACCTATACTTCAAGAACTGATCTACTACCCCTCCTTGTTTAGTTTATGCCTTGTTTCCATATTCTTAGGCATATTATGTTTCATTTGTACAATAAGTTGTATTTTTTGAATTTGAGATGTATTTGGTTGGTTCCTACACTATTACAATAATTTTTGGAGGATTTATTGTATCTTTGTTAACCATCTTTCTGCTATTATTGTATATGTATGGTTTGGCTTCTTTCTAGAAGGCTTACCTTGGGTTATTGTATTATTTTCCTCTTTTCATATTAGTTAGCGTGATAAGACTCTTTTGTTAAGTTTTTTCACAACAAGTTCCATCATGACCCCTGGTATTTGGTTCATGATAGATGAAGTATGTGACATCATCATCAACCACCCTATCCCCTTGATTCTTTCTCTAAGCGGACAAATGGTATACAATGAGATATATAAATCCAAAAAGTTCAAATGTTAATGGAAAAATATTAGTTGTGTGTATTTTTCTTATGTTTTTGAAATTTGTCCCATACATTAGATGTGCTATATATATAGTATAGTAATTCATACTAATAGATTGACTAACATACTAAGCTGAAAGAAAATATTTGTTACACTTTGAACTTTCGGGCTAAAGTTTGGTTTGCTCCACAAATATTGTTAGACTTGAATCTAGAAAATATGATTGTATCTAGTTATAAGGTCATGTTTTAAGTGTTTTAGGTGTATTGAATATGAATTAACTACATAAGAAGTACCTAAGATGAAGTTGAGTTAAAAGGGCCTCTAACGGTTAAGTTATCATATTTGTTCATACAAGGGTTTATGTCAAACAGGAATTCCTACAAGAATATGTAGAGTTTCATGATCTATTCCCTATCAAATAAATTAGTTTTTAGTCTTCTTTCCAATTCCACCAGCCATTTGTCAATGCAAGATTTGTGTAAAAAGCTTTGCTTATTTTACCTAGCATTACACAGGCCACACATCCAGTTACGTTCTTGGAGGAGCATTTTTGTCCGGGTCTTTTTATATTACCCTACATGATTTAAAACCTCTTTTCTATCATATTTAAGATGTTTTCAATCACTCAACATCCCTTTTCCTCTCATCAAACACAACTCTAAAGAATTTAAGAGAAATTAGGCTCATGAATCAAATCTAGGTTCTTTTGTTCAAATCTTAAACTTTCTCTAGAGTTTTGAGGCATGCAAGCCTATTAATTTCACATATTCCTCTAGTTAAATTCTTTCCAAATTAAAATTACTTTCTGAGTGTTGAGCGTTGAAGATATATCTACCTTATCAATTAAATTTAATTCTTAAAATAAGTTGTTGGGATATTTTTATGCATACCTCTTTATTTCTTGATTTCTCTGAAATTATGTGAATTTTAATGAAGTTCATGATTTTATATGAGAATGTAAATCTTAAAAATTTTAAAAAATATGAAAATCATGGATTTGGTGATTATTTTGTTATGATTTGAATTGTGCCGTGAAACCTACAAATCTTCTTGAATTTTTTTCTCCAAATTATGAATTTGCTACGGGATAAAATTTCTCATATTGTTTGATTTTAGTCCCCTTGATTTTAGTCCCCTTGTTTCCCTTACAATAATTGGACCTTACCTTGGATGATTGATTTTGATAGGATAACTTAGAGCTCCTTCACCTTTAAGTATGAGCTATGATTTTCAATAAGAACATTTTCCCTTGATCCTTTATTCATTTAAATGTTATGAAGACTTTACCATAAGCCCTTTTTATTTTACTTTGAAACTAAAAGAGGTGATCTCGATTGCTTTACTTTGGCATGATGCTTAAATATGCTATAATGAATTAAATCTTTCAAAATCTCCATAATCTCCATAATCTGCACAATGTGATAAAATGCTTCTCTTATGAACTATGGTATAATAGTATGATCAATATAATTTCCAGAACTACAAACTAATTCAAGAATGGCTTCATGAGCTTATGATATGATCTTAATAATTTTACGATATTATAAAAACAACAATGTTTTAAAATCTGGCTGTCTATAAAGTTATGAAAATCCTTAAATTTATGAAATAATATGGCATCGTGAATTATGATTCTACCTCCAATGAGTCGTCAATGATGCTAATGAATGTTTTAATTTATAAACATGATGAAAAAGTGGATTATCCATGGTTATGACCCTAAGGTGGTTAAATCTCATACATGAATCTAAGTTAGTTAATTCTCAAGCATGAGCTCGAAAGTGGCTAATCCTTAACTATACACCCAATATTGATAATATATGTTCATGAATTAGTAAGATAATAGTAGGAGCTTAAGATATCTAATTAGTTGAATTAAAAGGCATAAGTCTAGATCATAGATTCCCTAAACAACTTTGGCAAATATAGGGTAAAATATTCCCACAAGTCGGAGGACTCTTTTTTTATGTATCATAAAAAGGGGCTAATTGTGAATTATTAGCCCTGGGGACAGTGCATGATTTTTCAAATAAGGGTTGGGGTGTATCTATGTAGCTGAAAGTCTTTTATGTCTTGCAAGTATGGTGCTGAAAAATAGGAGGAAAATTTATACCGATGGCAGAAGACTGATTTTTTAGTGTTTTTGAAGAATTGTTCTTAATTTTGTATCTTAAAGAATTGTAGTTTATGAAATGGATTTGTGATTCTGGAAATATAAATGATTGTGGTTTTGAAATGATTGTGCTTGAAGTATTTATTTTTAATTGAATTATGCTGAAAATTTGAGACCCCTCCCCATCCTAAATTTTTGTTAACTGTGTAATGTGTATTAGTAAGACCGTTGTGAATCTAATAAAGGCATTAGTATTAAGGTTAGAAAAATCAGGCAAACAATTGCAAAACTGGATAAGTAGTACTTAGCAATGTAACCCTATGTAAGTGCGTGTGAAGTATTACTAAGTTCCTAGCATATCGAATTCTATAAATTGTCTGGCTGTATTTACCTAGGTCTAGGATAGTCAAGTAGGAGATGATCATAGGCCATTTTTGTTATAAATCCACTTGAGACTAAATACCCAATAAAATGAAGCATGAATCCCTTTGATCCAAAGATTTGAGCCTCAATCGACCGAATTTCTTATTTATACCGATTTCACAAGCCAATTTCTACAATGAAACTGTAGTGGACTTGGTCCTCCTTGGAAACTGTGCACCTCAACTCAGGCAAATTGCCTAATTTAAGGGTCGCTTGTATAGGGGTGGGTAAAAAGACTGAGTGTGAAGAAAGACATGCAAAATAAAAAATAAAAAAGGGAGAAGTATGGTAAAAATAAAAGCGAATAAGAGAAAAATTGCAATGAAAGAAACAAAAGAAAAGAGAAGAAAAAGACAGAAAAGACAACTGCACCTAGACCATCAAATGTGCATAAAATAGAAAGGGAGTCATAAGGATGGAAATAAAAAGAATAAATGGAAAATTAAGTGGACCCCAAAATAAAGCATTGTGTCAAAGAGGCTTAGTTAGTAACTAAATCCTAAAATATACCATACCATCCCCTAACCTATTTTATAAGTTTAATAAAGTCCTCTCGTGATCCTACCTCGACTGTCTGAAAACTTAGGAAGACAACATAAGGGAAATCCTATGTATTCTATATACACCGGTAATACTTCTTTGTTCATGAGAGATTTATTTTTTATATCCCCAAATAAATTTATTGATCCATATTGAGAGTGAATGGGAATTCATTGGCAGTGAGTGCACACTGGTTATATTGTTAGGTCACTAGATTATTTGGTGAATGCAGTTTGTGTCTAGGTCGGGTTGTCTATTACGAATGTAATGCCATCATCGGATTCTCTTGTATTTTTCCATATGCTAAATCATTATACACATTATGAGTTTTGAAAAGTTAAAATTAGGAAGGGAGTAACATGGATAAAAATTGAGTTCAAAAGCACTACCATGGGTATCTTAGGATCGTCCTATTCAAGCATCATTTATGTGTTTTGAGATATAGTTTAATGTTTGTTTTAACGAGGACATGCAAAAGTCTATGTTAAGGTTGTTGATGTGTCGTGGAAACATGACACTTTTTATTCTTAAAACTTTTAATTTATGCTTGGACCTCGGTTGTTTTAGTAGATATGATGCACTCAAGTGTTTATTGCAGGTAAAAGAGGTCTACAATAGTTTTGGGGTGAATATAGAAGAAAAAGATTTGGATAGACAAAGTATGATCAAGATACAAGTTATCTAACGAGTTATGAAAACATCATATGACTCGTAGGATGACTCGTAAGCATAATAGAACCCAAAGCCATACTGAGAATCTATGTATAAAGAAGATAAAACTGTAACGTCTGAGTTGTAAGATGAAGGTATGGGTCATGAAAAGGAATCATAATAATAGAATCTAGATATACCCTTTAAGATTGAAGTCTCATAAGAATATGAGTCAAAAGTCTGAGTACGACTCCTGTAGGGAAACCATAAACAGACCAATGTTCAAAGCTTTGAAAGAAAGAAGTTCTAGGTAGATACGACTGAAGGCCATGAATTTTATGGTCAAGGTACGACTTATGAGCAGAAGTCATAAGAAGAACAAATAGTTGAAGCATTGGGAGATTATACACTGGAATGGATATGAGAGGCACAATACGACTCATATGATGACCATACGAGAGGATGAGCAAGTCATACCATTTACTGACATAACTTAACCTTTGTTATTTTTATAAGGATTTCTTAATATTTATTGAGATATTATAAATACCCTAGGGTTTATCTTTTATTTGGTTACATTCTTTAAAATCTTTTTATATTTTGATATACTTTATAACATAATTTTGCTTTGTTCTTGAGATTTTGGGCTTCTATTCAATAGTAAATTTTGGATTTTATTCCTTTCATTATTGTGAAATTTATTACATGCTTTTTTTGTTGATTATCATGGATTGTTACATGAATATGAGAGGCTAACGTCCCTAACTAGGGTTGTGGGAACAGTGGTAGATTAACTACGCAAGGCAGGTAGGAAAGCCATCTATTCTAAAGTAAACTGCTTGTATCTTAATCTTTTTCATCATACTTTACCTCAGAGCTATTGCAAAAGCTTAGGGATTGCCTATATTCATAAACATCCTCACAAGGGAATTTACGATTAGGAATAGAGGATTAAGCCCATAATTTGAGATTCATTTCCATCTTATTGTCCTGTCATCTCATCTAATAAACTCAAGACTCAAATGGTGAAAGTGGAACGAAAGTCATAAAGAAGGAGTAATAAAGCAATGCCTTAGGACACGCAAGGTCAAGGGTGAGATTTATCAACACGCTTACAAGATTGTCGATAATAAGTGGCTTGTCATTTTTTCATGTAGAGCAGCAGAATCGGTGGGTTGAACATGAGAAACTTATGGAGTTAAGAAGTCAGGGGAATATGGTCCTAGTGTTCGTCTTCTATTGTTTACAACTCAAATAACTTAAGTGTAGTTACTACTTATTATTTAAAAAATCCCCCATTTACTTTTCCATACTGCTCGTGAATTATATCAAATTAAGCAACTATTTAGAATCATCATTGTTGGTTCGACCCCAACCTAGTTGGGTTACTATATTTGGCATTGATCGCAACGTACTTCTTTAGGAGGTTAGTTTTAAGTGACATTAACGTATACATCTATTGGTTTGAGTACATCTAGCCTTATATATGGAAATTATATGATTATATTCACTTATATGAAAGTTGGGTATGTTGTTGACACAGTGATGTCGGTTATAGGCTATAAGTGTTGAATATTTATCAAGAGGTATAATTGTTGATTAATGATAATTAATGATTTGTGATAATGAAGATTTAATGATAATTGATGATTAGTAGTGGATATTATTTTATATGGCTTACAATGAATAGTTGGTACTTGAGATTTATTGGTAAATATGGATTAGATAATAATTGAAGCTATCTTAGTAATGATGATTTTTCTATTGAATAGTATCTAGTGGCTATGTGGTAATTAGTTGTTGAATGATGAATAGAGGTTATGATGACAAGTAGTCGAATGGATTAGTTAATAATAAATGGTTAACTAGGTAATGGTGAATAGTGCATACTTATTCTAAGATTGTTATATAATGATAATACTATGGAATGCGAGTACCTTGCCTAATGTTGGGGAGTTGGGATAGTGTTGGTAAATGACATATTGATGAAACTCATGGAATTATTAACCAATGATGATGAAAGTTGACTATTGGGTTGGTTGATTGTTTTATTCTTCTCTTGAATGTACTCTCTGTTCGTACGAGAGGCTGTGATAAGTTATTTAATTTTTTACACTAACTGGCGTATGGGACCCAATTTTATGGTTATGTTTTTCTGTGATGTTACTTCGTGATGAGTTATTATTCCAAATTTATTTTGTATGTTTTGATGATGATGTTGGCATATGTTGAGGCTTTATATTATATGATTACTCTGGTTTAATTACTTATCATGTACAATGATGTTGGAGATGATTCAGGTTCACTTCTATACTTGACTTAGTTTATGTTATCTTGTAGTTTATTATAATTATATCATGATTTTTTTAGTCGACTGATGATGTTTAATGAATACCCATTGTTTTACTACACATACTATACTTCTATTCCTTTTGGGCGCAGATCCAAGGACTAGTTGTCACCGTTGACTATTGTTCAGGGAGAGTTGATATTTTGGAGATAGGGTGAGCTCTTGAAGTCAGAGTCACTAATTTCCTTCAATCTTTATGATTAAGACTTTTGTATCAAGACAGATACCTAACTATTCTAAGTATTTTGAGTTTTATCACTATTTAGATATTTTTGTACTGGCTCTACCAGGTCATGGGATTTGTATTCATGTGTTGAAGATTTTACCTATTAGAACATTGTTTATTTATAACTTGTGTTTTCATCGAATATGGCCTATGTTGGGCATTCCTTCCAAATTAATCCATTATGTTAGCTCTAGGTTATGGTTTTTCTTACCTACTGGTAGGATTTAATAGGTCCCATCATGACTAATTAATTAGGTCATGATATGTATATTGTAGAACTTTTAATGGAGATGGTGTGGGCTATTTTTTGGGACATTATCTTATTACAGGTGACGCACCCATAGTGTGTATTTATATGTTTCATTTTCTACTTTGTTCAGTCGACCTATGATACCTACTGAGTACAAGTTGACCATACTTCTCCCTATTGCGCCATTTTGATGCAGATCTAGGTACGAGTGTGTAACACCCCAAAATCAAATCTCGAGATGTCACACGATGCTCAAGGCTATGAGTAGCCTCAAGATAACCCTTTGATCCTACTACTAAGTCTGAACCTTACTTCAAGATCATCTAGTCAAGAAGTAATACTATATCATAACAAAACTGAACTGAATAAACTACAGATAAGGTCTAAAAAACAAATACTGAAAGTATGTAAATAAACTCATAGTTTGACAAGCCTCTACTACTAATAAAGAACTAGCCCAATTGACTCAGACTAAATTGAAAACGATAACTCAAATACTATAAAATCTAGAAATCTGAAGAAGTAGGCCCTCAAATAATGATGACTCACCACCTGATGGAGCATAGATAAAGATGCTCGAACTACACACGCTATTGATATGGAGCACCTGAACCTACATTATAAGACAATATAGCACATAAAAATATATATGGTTTAGCACTTTGAAGATTTTCTGAGTATATGGGGGTGTAATGCATAAGTAAACATCATCATAATTAGAAAGTAAATGCACATGGATGTATATGACTCACATAAGCTTGAATATCTAAAATATCAAAATACAAAATCATGTATAACAAATCATACTAGTAAATCTAGTGAGTCATAGCACTTAGCCTTATAAAAGTTTTTCTATCATTCTTTTCTTTTGAAACTTAGAAGCTTTAGGACTTAGAGACTTTGGGACTCAGGGACTTTAGGCTTGGGAGTTTCTTATAACCGACATAAACCATGTGAGTTGATATCGAGTCCAATATCTTGCCCACGTTGGGGAGAGATGTTCTACCCTTGCCATCAAAATAGAACCTTAACTTAAGTGATCACTATATTGGTCATCCACGTAAAAGTGGGAATAATCTTAATCCTACGGTGGCACGTAGTTCTGGGGCATGAGACCTTTGTTGGAATCATACCCAACTGGGTGCTAAATACTACTCTCATCTTTTGCTTAGAACTTTAGGAAATCCACCAGAAAATAGCATAAGGGTTTATAATTAAAACTGATTATGCTTCTTTTCTTTAAAATTCAAACTATGTGAAAAATGTGGATTCCTTGTCTTAGCTTCGGATCAAAAGATCAATCTTTGCACTTGAAAGCACTTATCAAAACTTGTCAATAAGATTTGAGATCATAATCTCCTTGTAAACTCATTACTTGTATTTTTGGACTCAAAGTATAAAGCTTCGATACATAAAAATCATATTTAAACTTCATGTTCAACAATTATCTTAAAAGCTTTGAACAATCTTAATAAGATAGTGGAAAATAACTCATAATATAAATCTCATGATTTCAAACATGGATATATGTAAATCTTTTGCAATTGAAGCCTTAAATAACATGATAAATTCATAAACAAAAAATAAAAAGAATTGGTATCAACCATAACTTGAAAATCATGTAACCTTTAATGAAAATCAAGTTTTTGGGAACAAGGATGAAAGATTTCTCCTCGGTTAAACACCACATACCTTAGATAATGAACTAAATGAATAAGCTTGCTTTTTAAGATGCTATTTGTGCTCTTGAATGAAGATTCTTGAAGCTCTTGGTCTAGGGATCTTAAATCTTGAAACAATTTGGAAAAAGGATGGTGGAATCTTGAGTTTCTTGGAGATGAATGTTGAAGCCTAGGGTTTTGGGTAAGAGTAATTTTGATGAAACTTAGCATATAATGCTTCTAAAAGGCTTTAATCATGTGTTTGGACTGATTGGGGGTTGGGGAAAAGTCCAAAATACCCCATTTAACTCTTGAACGAAACTGGAAAAATAAATTAGGGTCCCGATTTTTGGCCTTAGCACGATGCGCCACTATCGCGCCAGGCCACTGGAAAATGCCAACTGGGAAAATGCTTAGTGAAGCGATGCGGAGGTATTGCGTTGCCACCATGGATGGGACCTGGACATTTGGCGCGACGCGCCAACATCACTGTTCTTTACTGGGGTTGGAAAATTAGAAATTCGACTCTCTCCGCAATGTGTCAATATCACAGAGGGTCACTGAAATTGACAATTATGAATTCACACTGCTCTACGAAGAGCTAAGGGTCCAAAGGACGGTATTTTACAACTGGAAATTAAAATAGCCATAATTTATTACCCGATTATCTGATTTAGGCTAATCTTATATTGTTAAAAAACTTATTCAATTTTCTACGCAATGGCTAGTCTACATCTAAAGAATTACATACAAAATAAATAATATTCATCTTAGGAGCTATCTCTTAACACCCTAGGGACGGATTTTAGCTAGAAAAGGTATGGGGTATTATAATATCTCCCCCTTGGAAATATTCGTCCTCGAATGTGGCTAGTTAAGCTGAAATTTCTAAGGAATCTGAGAATATAATAAAGCATGCACAACAGAAATGAACTAAGCAACTGAATCTAAATCATTCTGAGCTTCTGAGTAACTCTGTGAGTACATGAACTTATATGAGGAAATCTATATTGCTGAATATCTGATTAGAAAGAAACTGAATAAAGAAAGAGTATTACCTTCTATTAGTCTGAGTTTCCAGAGAAAATGTGAGGGTACTTGGCTTGCATATCTGCTTCTGCTTCCCAAGTAGCATCCTCAACTGACTGATTTCACCAATGAATTTTGACCAAGGGAACTTCTTTGTTCCTTAGTCTACGGATCTGATGAACTAAAATCTTAACTAGAATCTTTTCGTACGAAAGTATGTTCTAAATTTTAGAGCTTTCTAAAGGAATTATAATGGTGGAGCTATCGATGCTCTTCTTAAACATAGAGATATGGAATATAGGATGAACGGCTGACAAGTCTGCCGGCAACTCAAGCTCATAAGCTACTTTCCCAGCACGACTCAAAATGCTGAAAGGGCCAACATACCGAGGACTGAGCTTCCCCTTCTTTCCAAATCTCTTCACCCCTTTAATGGGTGAAATCTTCAGATACACTAAATCTCCAACTTCAAACTCAAGATCTCTCCTTCTCACATCCACATAATATTTCTAATCACTCTGGGCTGTTTTCAATCTTTCTCTAATCAACTTGACTATCTCCATGGCTTCAAACACTGCATCAGGCCAAAGCAAAGTGGCCTCACCCACTTCAAACCAACCAATGGGTAACCTACATCTCCTCCCATACATATCCTCAAACGGGGCCATCTGAATGCTAGAATGGTAACTGTTATTATAAGCAAACTCAATCAATTATAAATGCCCATCCCAACTATCCTTGAAATCAAGATCACAGGCACTCAACATATCCTCTAGAGTTTGGATGGTCTTCTCTGCTTGGCCATCTGTATGAGGGTGGAAATCTGAACTAAGATAGATTTGGGTACCAAGACCCTTCTGAAAGGCTTTCCAAAATTTAGAAGTAAACTGAGTACACTATCAGAGATAATAGACAAGGGAACTCCATGCAATCTGACTAACTTTTGGATGTACAACTTAGCATAGTCTTCATCTATTTAAGATCTGTGAATTGGCAAGAAATAAGCTGACTTAGTCAATTTATCTACAATAACCCATATCAAATCATGAGACGATGCGATTGGGGTAAACCAGTCACAAAATCCATATTCACCTCTTCCCACTTCCAAGTGGGGATACTGAACTCTTGAAAAGTACTCCCAAGTCTTTAGTGCTCTACCTTAACCTGTTGACAAGTTGGACACTTTGAAACAAACTAAGCTATATCTTTCTTCATACCACTCCATTAATAAATTTTCTGCAAATTGCGGTACATCTTGGTAGCACTGGAATGAATAGAATAACGCGCACCATGTTCTTCAACCATAGTTCTTTATCTCAAATCATCTATATAAGGAACACACAATCTACCTTGGTATATCAACATGCCATATCTCCCTTGGGAGAAAACCTTTACCTTTTGGCTTTTAACTGAATCTTTCAGTTTGACCAAACTAGAATTCACATCTTACTTCTCCTTCACTTCTAAAACTAGGGAAGACTTGGAACTACTCTGAACCCATACATTACCTTCAGCTGAATCAACTAACCTAACACCCAATCTAGCCAAATGATAAACTTCTCAAGCTAATTTTGTCTTATCTTTCTCCATATGAGAAACACTTTCCATAAACAATCTACTAAGGGCATCTGCCACTACATTGGCCTTGTCTGGATGATACAACATGCTCATATCATAATCCTTCAACAACTTAAACTACCTCCTTTGACAAAGATTAAAATCCTTCTGAGTAAACACAAACTACAAGCTTTTGTGGTTCGTGAACACATCAACATGCACACTATAGAGATAATGTCTCTAGATTTTCAAAGAAAAAACCAAAAACAACTAATTCCAAATCATAGGTTCAGTAATGATTTTAATGAGGCTTCAACTATCTAGAGGCATAGGCTATGACCTTACCTCTCTATATCAACAAACAACCCAAACCAACTCTATAAGTATCACAATACACAACAAAACCATCGGTACCATCAGGTAATGCTAACACTAGGCTAAAGTGAGTCGAGTCTTCAACTCCTGAAAACTCTTCTCACAGTAATCTGACAATTGGAACTTAACTTTTTTTGGGTCAATCTAGACATAGGAGATGAAATAGATGAGAAACAAAACAGTGGTACTAGCCAGCTAGACCCAAGAAACTCCTAATATTTGATGGAGAGATAGGTCTAGGCCAATTTTTTATGACTTTTGTCTTTTGGGATCAAATCTAATGCCATCAGTGAAAATAATATGGCCTTGAAAGGCTACTGATCTTAGCCAAAATTCACACTTGCTGAATTTGGTGAACAATCGATGATCTCTAAGAGTTTGCAAGATAACTTTAAGATGATCTGCATGGTCATCCTCACTAGGGAGTACACAAGGATATCATGTATGAACACTATGACAAACATATCTAGGTATTGCTTGAAAACTCAATTTATGAGGTCCATGAAAGCTACTGGAGCATTGGTTAGCCCGAAAGACATGACTAGAAACTCAAAATAACCATAATGGGCCCTAAAAGCAGTATTTGGAATATCACATTCCCTTACTTTAAGATGATGATAGATGGATATAAGGTCTACCTTTGAGAAATAAGTTTCACCTTGCAATTGATCAAATAGGTCATCAATTCTAAGAAGAGGATATTTGTTCTTGACTATAACTTTATTCAACTAATGAGAGTCGATGCACATACACAAAGAACCATCTTTATTTCGAAAGAATAGGAAGGGAGCACCCCATGGTGAGATACTAGGCCTTATGAAACCTTTATTCAAAAGATCTTTAAGTTGCTCTTTCAACTCCTTAAGCTCTGGAGGAGCCATATGGTAAGGAGGAATAGAAATAGGCTGAGTATCTAGGAGAAGGTTAATACCAAATTCTACCTCTGTATCGGGAGGTACCCCTTGAAGATCTTCTTGAAAGACATCAGGAAACTCACTTACTACATTGACGGACTAAACTGTTGAAGTTTCAGACTTTGTGTCTTTAACTTAAACTAGATGGTAAATGCAACCTTTGGAAATCAACTTTCTGGCCTTAAGATAAGATATAAAATGACTCTTGGGAGACATTGAACTTCCTGACCACTCAAAGACTGGCTCATCTGGAAACTAAAACTTCACAACTCGGGTGCGGCAATCTATAGAAGCATAACAAGAATGAAGTCAATCCATACCCAGAATAAGATCAAAATCAACTATGTCTAACTCTATCATGTCTGCTAACATGAATTTATGAAAGACAGTGATAGAACACTTTTTGGCAATAATTGACTTATCTACTATTGTAGAAACCAAGAAAGGCTTAGGGATCTTTTCAGAACTTATCCCAAAATTTATAGAAACTAATGGGGTCACATTAGAGAAACTCGAACCAGGGTCTAACAACACATAATCATCAAAATTAAACACAAAAAGCATACCAATCAAAAAATCTGGAGAATCTTCCTGTTCCTAGCAGGATGGCAAAGCAAAAAACCAGTTCTAGCGCTAACTGCCACCAATACTAGATGATGCGCCCTGAGGAGAAGCTGGGCGATCTACAGGGGTTGGTGTACTAGTATTCTGAGTATGAGGATGAATATCTCTGTTTCCATGCCTAGTATATGGACACTCTTTAATTCTATGTCCCAACTAAAACAACTCTTCTGCTCGGCCAAGCACTCATCGGGATGTGTTCTACCATACTTAGAACATATAGGATAATTGTGTTTACCACTCACACCATTCTGGGATCTAGACATAGAAGACTTACCCAATTATTCTTGCCTACCTCTGGGAGAGAGAGCACTAGTTGAAGACGACAATGGCATAAACGAATAGTTTTGAAATTATGGGTGATTCCCTCATGGGATCTAGTTTGACTATACTCAAACTACCATGTTCTAGCCCTCTTATTTACTCTCTGTATTTTCTTTATCTTCTCTACCTAATTCTACTGAGCATGCATCATCAATCTAGAAATATCCATGTCTTTATTGAGCATAGCAATTTTACACTCCTTAACTACCAATCTAGACACACCTGTCAAAAACTTACTCATGCTTAACCTAGGGTCAGCCATCTGATCTGGGGCATACTTAGACAACTGGTTAAACTTAAGGAAGTACTTCTTCACTGTCATGGAGCCTTGCCTTAGGTTCATGAAATGTTCTATCTATCTTACCTCATATCAAGGGGGAAGAATTTATCTAATAACATATCCTGGAATGTCTGCCAAGTCATAGGAGCTTATTCTTCCCTGTACTCTTCTTCCACATCACTACCCAATCATAAGAGACATCCTTCAGCCTATAGGATTCTAATTATACACTCTCCTCTATAGTAATATGCATCACTTGAGTGATCTTCTTCACCTTATAATGATATAGTTATGGGTCCTCACCGACTTTTGACCCCAAGAATTTCAGTAGGTTTATTCTCATAAAGTCTCAAATTCTGATTACGGCTAAATCTCCATCCTACTGAGGTGGGATTGTATCCTGACGATTACCTTGAACATTAGCAGTCATAGCTTGGGCTAGTACCTGAAAAGCAACTCGAAACTCTGAATGTGACACATTCTCATTCAAAGAATCTACTGGCCAAGGCAGTTGGTTATCATTTCTATAGGCATTAGCTCTGTGAGGAGGCATATTCTATTATAAAAGAGCATGAGTTAATAATAGATAGAGATAGTTGTAAGCACGATGGATTATGAAAGAAAGAGAGGATTTTCCTAAAATGCTCTAGACCCCCTTGCTTATAGATATGGCACACTTCACACTGATTATCAAGACTCTATGTAATGCAGCTTGTCTGATTCCCTAGAACTCTCTAAATCTTAGGCTTTGATACTAAGTTTTTAACATCCCAAAATATGATCCCGGGATATCACACGGTTCTTAACGCTACGAGTAGCCTCAATCTAACCCTTTGAGCTTGCTACTAAGTATGAACCTTACTTCAAGATCATCTAGTTAAGAAATAATACTGTATCGTACCAAAACAGAATTGAATAACTTGTTGATAAGGTTTGAACAACAAATACTGAAAGTCTAAATAAACTCGTAGTCCGACAAGACTTTACTACTAATAAAGAACTAGAGAGCCATTGGGACAGACCCCCAACTAACTCGGACTAAATTGAATATTATAAATCAAACACTATAAAAGCTAGAAATTTGAAAAAATAGGTCCTCAAATCATGAGGACTCTTTAACTGTGGAAGTGTAGATAAAGATGCTCGAACTACTCACACTATTGATACAGAGCACCTGAACCTACATTATAAGACAATGTATCACATAGACGTATAAGTGGATCAATACTTTAAAGATGTACTGAGCATATGGGGGAGTAATTCATAAGTAAACATTATCATAATTAGAAAGTAAATGCAAATGGATGTATATGACTCACATAAGCTTGAATATCTAAAATATCAAAATGCAAAATAATGGATAATAAATGATATTTGTAAATCTAGTGAGTCATAACACTTAGCCTTATAAAAACATTTCTATCATTATTTTTTCTTAAAACTTAGAAGTTTTGGGACTTAGAGACTTTGGGACTCAAGGACTTTAGTCTTGGGAGCTTCTTCTAACCGACATAAACCATGTGAGCTGACATGGAGTCCAATGTCTTGCCCACGTTGGGGAGAGCTGTTCTACCCTTTCCATCGGAATATAACCGTAACTTGAGTGATCACTATTTTGGTCATCCACGTAGAAGTTGGAATAATCTTAATCCTATGGTGGCACGTAGTTCTAGGGCATGAGACGTTTGAATCATACCCAACTCGGTGCAAATACTACTCCCATCTTATGCTAAGAACTTTAGCAAATCTATCTTAAGATAGCATAAGGGTTTATAATTAAAACTTATTATGCTTTTCTTCTTTTAAACCTAAACTATGTGAAAAATATGGATTCCTAGTCATATCTTAGGATCAAAAGATCAACCTTTGTTCTTGAAAGCACTTATCAAAACTTATCAATAAAGCTTGAGATCATAATCTCATTGTAAACTCATTACTTATACTTTATAACTCAAAGTATAAAGCTTTGATACATAAAAACCATATTTAAACTTCATGCTCAACAATTATCTTAAAATCTTTCAACAATCTTAATCAAGATAGTGGAAAATAATACCTAATATAAATCTCATGATTTCAAAAATTGATATATGTAAATATTTTGCAATTGAATCCTTAAATAACATGATAATTTCATAAACGAAAAATAATAAGAATTGAGTGTCAACACTAACTTGTAAATCATGTAACCTTTAATGAAAATCAAGTTTTTGGGCACAAGGACAAAAGTTTTGTTGTTCAAACCCCACTTACCTTAGATGATGAAATAAATGAATAAGCTTTCTTTTTGAGATGCTATTTATGCTCTTGAATGAAGATTTTTGAAGCTCTTGGTCTAGGGATCTTAAATCCTAAAATAATTTGAAAAAAGTATAGTGGAATCT
The DNA here is from genome assembly GCF_002878395.1 of Capsicum annuum. Lineage (NCBI taxonomy): Eukaryota > Viridiplantae > Streptophyta > Magnoliopsida > Solanales > Solanaceae > Capsicum > Capsicum annuum. The sequence goes on along the minus strand of NC_061122.1, from coordinate 114,529,824 downwards.
TAAGTTTCTTGGAGATGAATGTTGAAGCCTAAGGTTTTGGATGAGAGTAATTTTGATGAAACATAGAATATAATGCTTGTAAAATTCTTTAATCATGCGTTTGGATGGATTGGGGGTTGGGGAAAAGTCCATAAAACCCCCCTTTAACTCCTGACAAAATTGGAAAAATAAACTGGGGTCCCAATTTTTTGCCTTAGCGCAACGTGCCACTATCGCGCCAAGCCACTAGAAAATGCCAACTGGGAAAATTCTTGGTGGTGCAATGCGGAGGGATCATGTTTCCACCTTGGATGGGACCTGGACACTTGTCGCGACGTACCAACATCGCGGTCCTTCACGGGAATTGTACATTTGGAAATTTGGCTCTCTCCGTGATGCGTCAATATCATGGAGAGCCACTGGAAATTGTCAATTAGGAATAAACACTACTCCGCGAAGTGCTAACGGTCTAAATGATGATTTTTTGCAACTAGAACTTAAAATTGCTATAACTTCTTATATGGTTATCAAATTTAGGCAAATTTTATATCGTTGAATAGCTTATTCAATTTCCTATGCTATGGAAATTCTAAATCTAAATAATTCCAAACAATATAAATAATATTCATCTTGGGAGCTATCCCTTAACACCCTAGGAATGAATTCTAGCTAGAAAAGATACGGGGTGTTACTGAGTACTTGTACGATATCTAATTTAGGAAGATCTAGGTTTGAGTATTCCACAAGATGGCTAATTCAGGAAGTTTTCAGTATCTTTGAGGTGGTGATCGGACTGTGCTTCTAGAGTTGATCTACTACCTCTCCTTGTTTAGTTTAAGTCTTATTTTTGTATTCATAGACATATTATGTTCTGTTTGGACAATAAGTTGTATTTTTTGACTTTCAGATGTATTTAGTTTATTCTTACACTATGACACCAATTTTTGGTTAATTTATGGTATCTTTGTTAAACAACTTTTCACTATTATTGTATGTGTGTGGTTCGGCTTACTTCTAGAAACCTTATCTTTTATTTTTATGTTGTTTTCCTCTTTTCATATTAGTTTGGATGATAGACTTACTTGTCAAGGCTTTCTACGATAAGTGAAATTATTACCCCTTATTTTTGGGTCATGACAAATGCAGCTTATGACATCATCATCAATCTTTTTGTCTTCTTGTCTCCTTGATTCCTTCTCTTGAAGAGGACAAATAGTAAAAACTGAGATAAATAAATCCAATAATTTTAAATATTAGTGGATAATTATTAGTTGTGTGTATTTTATGTTTTCAAACTTTTCTTATAGAGTATTTGTAATGCATACATAATATAGTAGTTCAAACTAATGGATTAAGTAACATACTAATCTGAAAGAAGCTATTTGTAACACCTTGAACTTTGGGGCTAAAAACTTGGTCTACTCCACATATGTTGTTAAACTTAAATCTAGAAAATATGAATATATCTAGGTATAAAGGTCTTGTTTTTACTATGGCAGGGGTATTGGATATGAATTAAGTGCATAAGAAATATCTAAGATGATGTTGAGTTGAAAGAGCCTTTAAAGAATAAGTTATCATATAGGTTCATACAATGGTTTACGTCAAATATGAGTTCCTATAAAAATATGTAGAGTTACATGATCTATTACCTCTCAAATTATAGATTTTTAGTCTTCTTTCCAATTCCACCAACCATTTGTCAATCCAAGATTTGTGCAAAAAGCTATGCCTATTTTGCCGAGCATTGCATAGGACACATAACAAGTTACGTTCTAGGAGGAACATTTTCATCTGGGTCTTTTTATATTACCCCTACATGATTTAAAAAATATTTTATATAAAATTTAATATATTTTCCATCACCCAACATTCCTTTTCCTCTCATAAAATACAACTCTCAAGAATCTTAGATAAATTAGGCTCGAGAATCAAGTCTAGCCTCTTTCGTTCCAATCACAAATTTTCTCAAGAGTTTTGAGGCATGTAAGACTATTAATTTCACATATTTCTCTTGTTACATTCTTTCCCAATTCATATTACTCTCCGAGTGTCTAAGATTGTGGAAATTTCTGTCTTATTAATTAAATTGGATTCTTAAAACAAATTGTTGTTATATTTTTATGGATACCTCTTTATTTCTCGATTTCCCAGAAATTATTTGAATTGTAATGAATCTCATGATTTTATGTGAGAACATAAATCTAATAAATTTTAAAACATATGAAAATCATGGATTTAGTGATAATTCTTTTATGATTTGAATTGTTCCATGAAACCTACTAATCTTCTTGAATTTTTTCTCCAAATTGAGAATTTGACATATGATGGAATTTCATATAATGTTTGATTTTAATCCCCTCGTTACCCTTACAATAATTTTATGTGAACCTGAGTTGTTTAGTTTGATATGGTAACTTGATCTCCCTTACCTTTAAGATATGAGCAATGATTATCAATAAGAACACTTTTCCTTGCTCCTTAATTCCTTTATATGTTATGAAGATTTTGACATAAATCCTTTTTGTTTTACTTTTAAACTAAAAGAGGTGATATCGATTGATTTACTTTGGCATGATGCTTCAATATGCTATAGTGAATTGAATCTTTAAAAATCTCCACAATCTCCATAATCTCCACAATGTGATAAAATCCCTCTCTTTATGAACTATGGTGTAATAATATGATCAGTATAATTTCTAGAACTACAAATTTATTCAAGAATGGATTCATGAGATTATGATATGATCTAAATAATATTATGTTATGATAAAAATGGCAATGATTTAAAAGCTCACTATCCATAAAGTGATGAAAATACTTAAATTTATGAAATAATATGGACTAATAAATTATGATTCTACCGCCAGTGAGTCATCAATGATGCTGATGAATATTGTAACTTATAAACATAATGTAGGAGTGGATTATCCATTATTATGATCCTAAGGTGGCTAAATCTCATGTATGAATCTAAGTGGGTTAATTCTCAAGCATGAGCACTAAAGTTGCTAAACCATGACTATACCCCTAATATGGATAATCTATGTTCATGAATTAGTAAGATAACATTATGATCTTAACACATCTATTTAGTTGAATGAAAAGGCATAAGTCTAAATGATAAATTCCCAATCTACATTTGTCAATGTAGGATAAATATTATCCCATATATTGGATGACTCTTTTATTATATGTCGGAAAGGGGGCTAATTATGAATTATTGCTAGTAAGTCAAGTCATGTCATGTCCTATGTCAGACAAAGTACTAGATGCCTTAGTTTATTGGGGTGATGTCAGACTCAATGCGCTCATATGGTGGTTTATGAAATTTACCACTTGATCCCATAAAGAACAAAAAGGATTAATTCACTTTATGTTACCATTTATTACTTCAGTTTATGCTATTGTCCTTCAACTTATCATTTTAGGACTGTACCTATTATATTTTATTTTCATACTTTTCCATTTCCCTAGTGTATTTTAAGACACAAATACATTCCATGTATTGATCATCTTGGATGTTGCATCATTTCATGATACATGTTCTAAGATGTGCATTTGTGATTGTGTGTTTGTGATTCTGTGCACTACTAGGTCCATTAAAATCAGTTAATGTTGAGCCCTTCATTTATTTATGGAAGGAATTGTTTGTACTATATTAAACTAGCTCTAAATTTTAAGCCATGTCAGGGTATTTTCCCTATTAACATTGATTTATGTGCTTATAGGCTTCTTACACAGATAACAGATTCAGTTATGTTCTTATGTCTTTTGAAATTTCCATATTATGTTTTAACACTTTTATCATAAAACAAGTGGAATTTTCTTCAGTTTATACTCATTATTTAAAAAGTTTCTTACGCACTTATGGATGGATTCTCATGATGTAATCGAAGTGGTTCTCTACGAATAGTCATGGTTCCAGGTGCTGGTTACATCCATGGCCTAGGCTAGGGTAATGACACTATTTTTCATGACCCAATTTCTCATGCCATGATGTCACCTACTTTATCCCTCCAGTAGGTATGCTAGTTTAGAAATACAAGTAATGCTCTAATGGACGAAAAGTAAGGAAAATAGGAAAGTTGTAAGTGAAAGAAGGGATATATATATATACACGCACACATATAATGTATTTTAATAGAGAGGGAGAGGAAGAAATGCACAAAAATAATCCTTCCAAAGACCCGCAAATGTTGGTACTAGAGCCACCACCATAAAAGAAAGAGTACTACACAACATCAAAAATATATGTATATGCAGTAGTCTTAGAATACAAAAGTCTCTAATAAGAACAGAAGGAAGAGGATAAACCTCAGACACTAGAAAGCTTACCCCTTCTCTGGATCAGCAACTGGGCCAGAGATGACATCAACTGCAGTGGCTCGTACTTGGATCTGCATCAGGAAAAAGATGTAGAAGTGCAGTATTAGTACAAATGAAATAGGTACTCAGTATACATCATCGTCCAACTGTACTTATCTATAGCAAAAACATAAATATAATGTAAGTGGCTATATAAAGACAACAGTAACACGGGCAGAAAAATAAATATCTACTGAAATAGGCAAGAGAAATAAAGGAACTAAATAAGTCCAAAAAAATCAATGCACCAACTACCACCTAATTGCGCCCCATAAGCCTAGAAGGCATACACAAGAAAGCAATTAACCCTACCAAGCCCCAATAAGTCAGTGGATGTAGACAATAGAAAACTAAGATAGAAAACATAATTATCCAATAACTGAACCGATCCTAAGTAATCTTTGTTCCCAAATCCATTATAAAAAATCGTTGTATGTAGCAGGCTTGAACCAGAACTAATGGATAATAATGAGAGGCCAGACGTTTAATTCAAACTATATACAATGGATAACAACAAGAGGGCATATAATTCAAAAAACAAAAACTCAACACCAATGCCCAAACTCCCAGTAACAACCATAAATAACATCATAAATTCCTAACGGTAATCCTAAACATTTGGCAAACTCGAACCAAAACTCAGAGTAATCATACTGTGTCTAGAAAAAAGTGATCCTATGAGTAGCCAACCTCAATCTTAAATTGATACCAATGCCCCATCGGAGTTCATAAATACTAACTGATGTCAGTATCGTGCAAAAACTCATAACAATAATTGCAAAAAAGCATATGCCAGACTTGAATCGGAACTGAAATATACTAACATAAATATAAGTATAACTATCATATAGGAAGAAACCCAAGGGTTCTAATCCTATCTCCAAATCATAAAGTCCAAAATATAATTCTTGAGAAGATTAGTCCAGTAAGGTAAGGGGTCTTGAATACTAGGTTAAGGAGGTACGGTCAGGGCCCATTGCTACTCTACTAAAGAAAAATAGCTATAATATCCAACTATAAAGTCAATGTTAAACTTGACCTAAGGTAATAATGTAAACTAGTCGCCGGGAGTCTAGCTATGTCTAAAGAAAATTAATGCCAAGTATACTAGCAAAAGTAAGTACGGGGTCTACTACCGGGACCTGATAATAAATCCTAGGCTAGAGCCTAGCTGATTCTAGTTTAAGTCTTCCCCATTCCCATATACAGGTACTAATAGCCCTAAGGGATGATACTACAACATGCTAGGGGATAATGGACCTGAAATCTACAAAAATGGTGCTCTAACCAGTTAATAAGGCTTAAAACTAATAAAGATGCTTGAATTAAATATACTTGCCCAAAACTAGTATAATAGTACACAAATACCATAGTTAAGTTCAATATGAAAGTAGGGTAAACTTAGTCATTCCAAATGTCACCGAACGATGGCTAAATCCACTAAACCAAAGGTTTCCCCTTTTGTGAGGCCTCTAAGAGTTGTCACACTATCAAAATATTGATAAAAACATCAAAAATAAGAAAACTGATACCTATATTACCTATAAACACTCTAGGTAAAAAAATTAGACAAAATTTCCACAAGGGGCCCACTTGCAAAATTGCGAAATTGAAACCATCACAACGTCCCAAACAACTTAAAGATCAATTGGCACAAAAATTAAGCTAATTTGAGATCAAACCACTCCCAAACTAGTCCCAATAATAGCCTAAAATAAATAACTAAAAGTGGATCATTAATCAAGAAATTAAGTGGAAGCTCACGAGAATTCAAAGATATAGGTCCCACAAACATGTTTCCAAGCTATTCCTAGCTCAGTTATATGATTCTCTTATAATTTAAAAGCTTATTAACTCTACAATGGCATTTGTTCTAAGAAAACATAAAGGAAAAATAAAAAAGAAAGGATATATATAGATAGGGGTTCCTCTTTTAGGAACACATGATCTCTATTGCAAATGCGGATGTCGTCCTAGACATACCTTCACGAACATAACCAGCAAATTGTGATGGAAAACAAGAAAGCTGGATCGGACTGGTCGACCTCTATTTCATTAATGTGAAGAATAGTCTGCAAATGAGGATGGCCAAAATCTTTACCCTCACAAATGCGGCAAAGATCGCATAAACATGATGTCTATTTTTGGCTTGTACCATATGATAATGTACAAACAACTTTGGCAAGTTGCAAATATCTTGACCATGCCATCTGGATTTTCTTGAATCACTGTGAACACAAATGAACTAGTTTACACTAAAAATTCATCATTCTTGAAACAATGGAGCCATCGAAATTTCTATCTAAGGTCATTTTGATGCAAAGTGAGTCCCAAACCCCCATGGGCTATTTTTGCCAAATTCAACCCCATACCTCAAAATGAGTTCAAATGCCCTATGACCTATATCAAGGGCCCCTATCATAAAATCAATGTTCTAGAGATGTTGAGACTCTTAGAAATGGCATCGAAGGCTATTTACCAAAGGATTCGACCTAGGACCCATTTCTTGACTTCTGAATAGAAAAATGCCCCTAAAAACAAATGAACTTTTCAGTAATCAGTTAGTTCCATTAGTTCATAAATAACATGGGGTTACTATAAGAAAGATTAAAACATAGAAAAAGCATCAAAATAAAGAAAATGACCTGGAGGGTCATTACAACATCCAATACTAAAAGGACTTTCATCTGTGCAAGTAAAATATCAAGAAGTACCTGTAGGCTGGAATAGGTAGGGATACTTGGTTCATATATCATTCTCGATCTCCCTGATATCCTACTTAACTAGACGATGACTCTACTAAACCTTAACTACAAGAATGACATTGGAGAGCGACTACCTGATGTAATACCCTATATTTTTTCTACCTTAAATTCGTTCCTAGAATGTTAAGGCATTTTAAAGTTGACAGTGTCCCACCTAGGCAGTTAGCCCATCGTGGAGATGACAAAATCTGCAATTGTCAAATTCCAGTGGCCCTCGTTTCGCGGAGAAGCCCATTTTCCTAATTTTCCCATCCTAGTGACACTCCGTGATGCTGGCGCATCGCGCCAAGGGCTAAAATGGAAATCCAAGGGGCACCATGATTGTAGCGAGTCATGGTGAGCACCCATTTCCCGTTCGTTCTTTTCCAGTGAGCCACTGCGATAGTGGCGCATAGTAATGGCCTAGTAAATCGAGATTTTTGGTCGTTTTTCTAGTTCCATTTAGGAGTTTAAAAATGGTACTTTGGTCACTCTCCCAACCCCTAATCCATATTAAACAATGAATTAAACCCTTTCAAAGCACTTTACATCCACTTTTCATCAAATCTCTATCAAGCAAAAATCTTATCTCATCAAACATTCTCCTCAAGAAATTCAAATTCCTTCGTTAATTCACCAAAAAAAATTCAAGATTGAGGATTTCCAACACAAGGGCTCTAAGAATTCATCTCCAAAGCATTAATAGGAATCCAAGATTCAAGTTTTTCATCAAAGATCACCAATCAAGGTATGTGGGGTTATGAACAAGGACAATCCTTTCGTCCATGTTCCTAAAACTTATTTTAAATTCAAATTTACTAACTTTTTATATATGATTTCCCATGAAATTCAAGTTAGGATTTACACCCATTATTGTTATTTAAAATCTTATGATATTTTTAATGATTTAAATGTTGAATTCCACGATTATGTTCGTAATTTCATGCATATTGCTGAAATTTCCAGCCTTTATGCTGAATTATAAATATTTATATTACCAAGCATGAATTTAAGATGTTGTAACATGAGATTGATGCATGGGTTATTTATCCCAAGATTTACTATTATTACTTCAAGAAATATGATGTTTTAAGCATCTTATGAGCAGATTATTTTATAGTTTTTCAGAAAAGCTTTGATCTTTCGACCATTGGTTTAGCTTTGGAATCCATTACAGATTATTATAGTTAAAGAACTTAGAAAAACTTTATATATAAATTTACTCAGATAAATGCATAATTAGTTTTCATATAAATCCCTATGCTAGTTTTAAAAAGTGCATTTCTAATGGTTTGAGCATACAGATTTAAGAGGGAGTAGTATTTAGCACCGAGCGGGAAGTGTAGGATTAGCATGCCCTATCTTCCACAGAACTATGAGCCAACTTAGGTACTGATTGAGATTATTCCTATTTCTATATGGATGACAGATTTAGCTTGTGATCGATCACCTGGATTAGGTTATACTCCCTGGCAAGAGTATGACACCTCTCCCCAACGTGAGGTTTCTTCCTTAGGAGGTCAAGACGTTGGACTCCATATAGCTCACATAGTTTATGTCGATTAAGAGAACCTCCCTAACAGTAAAGATTTTCAGAGTACTTTTAAAAGTAGTTTCCCTATAATTAAGAGTATATTCCCTAAAGATTTGAAAGAATTCCCTTGCAGAACAACTCTAAAGTATTTTTCCCTGCTAGCTAAAGTAAAAGAATAAAAGAAAAGATTTTAGAAAACTAAGTGTAAAGGCTCATAGTTACACTCAGATTATGCTTTACAGAAAGATATTAGCTACAGTTTACAAATTTCAACCTTCAGATTTTAGTTTTAGAGTGAGCCATTTCCATACTTAGACAATATAATTTAAAAGAGAATGCAAGTACAGCTTTTAGAACTAAATGTTATGGCTCACAAGATTTATATAGTGTGTTTTACTGCTTATTGATACGTATTTCAGTATTTCATATATTCCATCTTATGTGAGTCATTTACATTTAGCATACATTTTTTTATAAATGATGATATTGATATAATGTTTTTACTTATGTATTTCACCGCCATATACTCAGTACATCCTCAAAGTACTGATCCACATATACGTCTATGTGCTATATTGTCTCATAATGTAGGTACAAGTTTATTTATGTACTTTACTTTCTTAATCATATGTATTGATTAGTGGTAGTTAGAGTCGCGTCCCAACTACCTATAGTCAGTATAGTAGAAGCTTCATAAACGTCAGTTAGAGTCAGTTATGTAATTTCAGTTCATTATTTCAGACCTTATTAGAATGTTAAAGTTGTACCAGTAATGTATTTTCACAGATTCCATCATTTCTATGTCTCCGCACAATAAATTCAATTATTTTATACATATTTAATTAGTTGCTTAACAGTATGCCAGTTTATGGGTTAGCTTTGGATCACTTGTGGTCCTGAGCATCGTGTGATATCTCGAAATAGATTTTTGGGGCATTACCAAGTCCCACGAAAGCACGTGAGACTCATCTGGGAAATACCATCATAATATAGATAGATGAAACACCAGGTGGATAGCTAAGAAGGCTAGAGGCAAAGGCAACTCTCATGCAACCTCTTAAACTATCTGAAGGATCTCAAATGGTTTAATATACCTTGGACTGAGCTTTCCTTTCCTATCAAACCTCATCATGCCCTTTATGGGAGATATCACAAGAAGAACTAGTTACTTGCTCTTTACCTCAAGGCACAAAGTCTACAGTTAATATAGCTCTTATTTCTAGTCCGAGCTGCCCGAAGCCTATTCTAAATCAGCTAAACACAATCCAGTGACTCTCAAATAAAATTTGGACCATGTGGCCTAACCTTAGAAGTCTCAAACCAACTTTCTAGATATTGACATTGACTCTTATACAATACCCCAAATGGGGCCATCTGAATACTTGAATGATAGCTGTTAATACACACAAACTCCACCAAGGCTTAACAATAGTCTCGCTGACTTCCAAAATCCAAAACATATACACAAAGCATATCCTTCAAAATCTGAATAGTTTTCTCTAAATTCCCATCCATTTGGGATGAAAGGCGATGCTAAGGTCAACTTGGTTATCCAACTCCTTCTGAAGCGTCCCCTGAAAGCTAGAAGTGAACTGAGAACCTATATTTGAAAAAATAAACATGGGTACTCCATGAAGGCAAACCACCTCTCAACTATCAATACATGCCAACCTCACAGCATTGAAGGAAGTTTGAATAGGGATAAAAGGGTTAGATTTGGTCAATTGATCCATAATTACCCCTATGCTATCAAAACTATAAAAAGTACTAAGAAAATAATCGATAAAGTCCATAATGACTTATTCCTAGTTCCACTTAGGAATGGGTAGCCTCTGAAGTAATCTACTAGGCCTCAGATGCTCGACCTTTGCATCTTGACAACATAGTCACAGAGCCAAAAACTCTACTTTACCTCTGTACATGCCACTCCACTAGTAATGTTTTCTTAAATCCATATACATCTTACGCAACCTGGTATAACTAGAATACATAGAGCAATGAGCCTTTCAATGAATTAATTATATTAAATCTCTAACCTTTGAAACATAGATACGATCATCAAACCTCAAAATACCCTCTAAATCTATGGTATTTCTCCTAGAGTCACCTCTCAGCACTTGAGCATGAATGCTATGAAGCTTACTATCCTCAAATTAAAGACCCTAAATCTGCTCTAACATAGTAGATCTAGCTTCAACACTAGCAGGTATCCTTTTTGGGTTTGAAGTTGTAAGTCAAACTATCAAGTTATCTACGGATTAGTTGTTGAAAACCAACAGCCTCTCTGAAACTGAAATAAGGCCAGGCTACCTATACTTACTATACTTCATCCCATGGTATCTGCTACTATATTCCCCTTGCTCTTATGCTCAAGAATAGGAATATCATAGTCCTTCAGTAAGTGAGTCTATCTAAGGTTTCTCAAATTAAGCTTCTTTAAGTTCATAATAAGTATAAGACGATGATGGTCAGTGAATCTCGAAACAAACACCATATAATTAATACCTGTAAATCTTAAGTGCAAAAAATATTTTAGCCAACTCCAAATCATAAGTGGGGTACTTGCGCTCATACACCTTCATCTACCTAGATATGTATGCAATAAATCATCCTAGTTGCATAAGAACACACCCGAACCAACCTAAGAAGTGTCAAAGTAGCTGGTGAACCCCTCTCCCTCAATTGCAAGAGGCAGAATAGGATCATAAGTAAGCAAGTCCTTGAGCTTTAGAAAACTTTTCTCTCAAATTGCAGACAACTAAAATGAAACATCCCTCTTAGTCAATCTAGTCACAGGGGCTGCAATAGTAGAAAAATCTCAATGAATAACCTGTCATATCATGCAAAGCCAATGAAACTACGAACCTAAGTAGGCAACCTAGGCCTAGCCCAACCAAAAATAGCCTTAATTTTTACTGGGTCCACCATAATACCATTCTTTGACACCACATGCCCCAAGAAAGCTACAAACTCATTCCAAAACTCTCTCTTGAGAATTCGACATAAAGCCTATGATCTCTCAAAGTATGGCGCATAGTAATTAAATACTGCTTGTGCTTTCTCAACTCCTCGAATATACCAGAATGTCAACAATGACAATAATCACAAAGGTCCAAATATGGCCTAAAACATAGTTCATGCAATCTATAAATGCTATTGCAGAATTAGTCAATTCAAATGCATCACTAGGAACTCATAATAGCCATAATGTGTCCTAAAGGCTATCTTAGGGATGTCTTCATCCCTAATCCTTAACTAATGGTAAGCAAACTACAAAACAATCTTAGAAAACATTATTTTACCTTAAATATACTCAAATAAATAATCAATACGAGGCATAGGATACTTATTGTTTATTTTTACCTTATTCAATTGTCTGTAGTTGATACACACACACATAAAACAATCCTTTTTCTTCACAAACAAAATTGAAGCACCCTAAGGATATACATTTGACCTAATGTAATCCTCACTTAGAAAATATAGATGCTGTATATTTAGCTCCTTTAGATCAGCACGATCCATATAATAATAAGCCATAAAAATAGGATGGGTGCCTAGATCAAGATAAATAACAAACTCAATTACTCCCTCAGGAGGAAGTCTAGGTAGGTTTGTAGGAAGAACATTAAGAAAATCATGAAAAATAGGAATACAGTCAAGTAAAGGACTCACATCACTAATATCCCTAAAATAAGAAAGGAATGACTCATAACTACTTAACGTCAGTCGCCTAGCTAAAGAATAAGAAATAATAACCATGATGCATGACTAAAACAGCCATGCTATACAATTAGGGAATATGAGGGATGGCAATAGTGATGATCTTGGCAAAGAAATCAAAAATTGCATGATAGGGGATAACCATTCCATGCCTAGAATCACATCAAAATCCACAATATATAACATACTTAAATAAACAAGTATCATACTCTGGATTAGTCACCAAAAGTGATCTATATACTCGACACTATTAAGAAATCACCCACGTGGGTAGCTACACATAATGACACTAATAAAGGATCTTAAGCCCAATCCAACTATGGTCTATAATAAGCAGAAACATACAAAAAAGTAGAACCTAGATTAAATAAAGAAAAATCTGGCTGATGGAAATTAAAATTGTACCTATGATCACAAAATCCAAAGCCTCAAACTCTGGACTACCCAGTACAGCATACAAATAGCCTTACTCTCTATCAAAAAAGATGCTTAACCAACCACCTATCCTACCTACTTTAGGACCATCTTTAGAACCCTGAGGTCCACCTCTATGACCGTATACATAACCCCTATCTATAGGTGATACTGCTTTAATAGTATGCATACTCTGAATGAAAGGTTTAATTATTCCACATCAAGGATAATCTCGAGCAAAGTAACCAACAATACCATAATCATAATGTGCCCCTAGAACTCTAACCTGTCTTAAAAGTACAAATGATCTAGAACTGTCAGATCAATGACATTAACTAAACATCCCTGTATGACTAACTACTGATATGATCACCAAAACAAAAATAACTAGGTTGACCCCTTTGATATCTGAAGTGTTGCCTAAACTGGCCTACTAGGTTGGCCTAACACTGATAAGGCTGATGTTGGGGGTACCTACCCAAAAATCGTCAACCTCTGAACTGTAAGGTGATATGGATCCCATTGTAACTACCCTGATAATAAGGTCTCTTATCACTACCCCCCTTGGTCCTTCTGATCTATTTACTCTGTAAAATAGATGATAAAAAATATAAAAAAGACTTCCCCAAAGTCACCAAAATTTAAGTAGCCTTACGGAGCAATAGTCTCAAACCCCTAATAAAGCATTAAATCTACTCATACTCTATAGGCAGAATCATAGTACAATATCTGTCTAGCTTGTGCAATATCTCCTCATAATCGACCACCATCATAAAATTCTATATTAATGTAGAAAAATCATATCCTAGGATAGCCTTATCCACATGAGCTAGACTCCTCATGGATAGCCTGCTAAGAGCATTAACAACCACATTATCCTTACCTATATTGTAATGAAAACTCATGTCATAATCCTTGAGAAGCTCAAGTCATCTCCTTTTCCTAAGGTTATGCTCTTTCTAAGTAAACACATATTTTAGACTCTTATGATCAGAAAAGATGTCCACATGCACCCCGTACAAATAGTGACACCAGATTTTCAATGCGAATACCATAGCTAACAATTCCAAATCATGAGTTGGATAATTCCTCTAATGTACCTTCCACTACCCAGAGGCATAAGCTATCACCCTACAATGCTACATTAAGATACAACCAATCCATATATAGAACGCATCACAGTAAACCACAAACCCATCAGTGCCTTCAGGCAAAGTTAAAATTGTAGCTAAAGTTATCTTATCCTTCAGCTTCTCAAAACTACACTCAAAGGCATCATACCATAAGGACATTAACTTCTTCTGAGTCAACTTAGTCAATGGTGCAGTTATAGAAGAAATACTCTCTACGAACCGCCGTAGTAGCCAACTAAACCAAAGAGCTCCAAATATCGATTAGAGTCATGGGTCTAGGCGACTTTTTAACCACTACAACCTTCTACAGATATACCATGTTCCCTTCGCTTTAAATAGCATGGACTAGAACAGTGACAATGTTCAACAACAATTCACATTTTGAAAACTTGGTATACAATTGCTGTAATACAAAGGTCTGCAATATCACACAGGGGTGATCAACATAATCTACCTTACTCTTAGAGTACACTAAAATATCCTCTATGAAGAGAATACCAAAAAAGTTCAGAAACTAACAAAAGACCTTATTAATCAAATCCATGAATGCTGTCGGGGCATTGGCTAACCCAAAAAACATAACCAAAAAATCAAAATGCCCATACCAGATACAAAAAATAGTCTTTGGGATATCGTTCTCCCTAATCTTAAACTGATGATATATGGATCAAAGATAAATCTTGGAGAAAAACCTAGCACCCTGCAACTGATTAAAAAATCATCTACCCTTGGAAGAGGGTACTTATTCTTTGTCATTACCTTATTGAACTGTCGATAATTAATACACATCCCAAGGGAACCATCTTTCATACACATGAATAACACCGGTACACCCTATGGGGACAAACTAGGATGGATGAAACCTTTTTCTAAAAGATCCTTTAGTTTCTTCTTGAGCTCCTTAAACTCAATTAGAGGAATAGAAATTAAATGAGTGTCTGGAACAAGATCAACCTCAAACTCAAACTCCATATCTATAGGAACACCGAGAAGGTCGTCATGGAAGACCATAGGAAATTTATTCACCATCGAGACAAAATGCAAAGAAGGACCCTCCGAGTTAGAATCTTTAACCTCAACAATAGATACACCCCTTAGAGATTAATCTTTGAGCTCTAAGATATGATATGAACCTTTCCTTAGGAGCAAGGAAACCACCATCCTACTCAATAACTATATTATTAGGAAATTTAAAGACAACCTTATGAGTCTGACAGTTTAGAGATACATAGCACGAGTGGAACCAATCTATCCCTAATATGATATCAAAATCTACCATATCTACTTCAAATAAATCCACCAATATTTCTTTACTACCAAAAGATTCCACATACCCCCATTAGACTTTTTAGAAATCACAGTCACCTATTAAGGTGTGAAATTGAAAAAGGGTTCGCAACACACTCGAGATAAAACCAAAAATACACAGCCACAAATGGGGTCACGTAAGAAAGAGTAGACCCGGATCAAGTAAATAGTACACATTATGGGAAAAGAGTTTCAACATACAAATCACGACATCAGGTAATATTTCAGACTTCTATCGGGTAATGAGAGCATAGAGATAGTTCTGACCATTGCTGGAGCCAGATGGTGCACTCTTTGGTTGTGGAGCTGAAGATGAGGCAAATAGAACCCTTTTTTCTAAAGAAAAAACCATAATAATATGAAAGTTTCTAAGTATACTCCCTGGTTGACCACAGCTGAAGCACTTATCCTTTTCTTCTTAGCAGAACCCCCGATGCACTCAGCCATAAAATCTGCAGGGATGGTATAATAGAGCTGACTGAGCCCCACTAGCGTAAGATTGGGCATCCTATCCCCTAAAGTTATCGCCACCACAAAAATTCCTATCACTTGATGGTTTTGGGTAGGGAGAACTAGCCATCTAGTAAGACCCAAAATTGCCCTACTTCTTCTTGGACTACTTAACACCATCCATGTCACTCTGCTGTTGTCCACCACCGTACTCATAAAATCTAGGCTTCCTTTACTTCTTCTCTACTATTTCATCTAGCTTCTTCTTTTCTTCTACAACCTGCTTCATATATACCACCAACTTGGAGGTATCCATGCCCTTGTTTAACAATGTAGCCTTACTCTGTAAGATTAATTATTGGGAAAAATAGGAAGAAAACTTTCTTATTCTAGCCGTCTAGCTAGAAACCAACTCCAAAGCATACAACGACTACTGGTGAAACTTCAAAGCATATTTCTTTACTGGCGTCTTACGTTATATCAGATTAACAAACTCTTCCACTTTTGCCTTCCTCAATTCTTGAGGAAAGAAGCAGTCATAAAAGCATTAGAGAACTCCCCCCCACAAAGCAAATTCAACATCTTCACCCATTGTATGATCCCTCTCCTCGTACCAATGGTACGCCATATCCTTTAAGTGGTACGCAATAAACTCCACGCCCTCCATATTAGTGGTATGCATAACACGGAATATCATTTCCATCTTACCTAGAAGCCCCAAGGATCTTCTTCTACCTTAACACCAGTAATGGTCGGAGGGTTCAACCTCATAAACTTTCCAAGCCTTGTGGCCTCATAAGATGGAGTAACAAGAACACCCTACTCAAACTGAGAAGCTGCCAACTATGCCAACATATGAATAGACTAAAGAAACTTAGCGCTCATTGCTTTAGCTGGAGGAGCTCGAAAATTACTAGAAGGAACTTAGAACTCCAGGACAATAAGAAATTGGAACCCTAGACTAGGTATAAACCCCATAAGTAGTACAGGTCCCATCAACATTGTCCTCGGGTAAGACAAAGGAGTTTTCGTAAGCTTTAGATCATCGAAGAGGCATGATCTGAAAAAGGAACAAATTGAAATTAGAAGAGAATTTAGGACCTTAGACTCTACAGTTGAAAAATAGAACACTAGAAAGAGAATCATTCCTAAATTCCCTGTACCTCTCCCTTATTAATGTGGCATGCTACAAAGCCATAAAAAAGACTCTACTTACCATGGCTTTGTGGACTCCCAATTGACCATGAACCTAGGGCACAAATACCAGTATGACATAAACTAAACTAGATCCTAGTCATGTCAGGTGCCTCAAGTCCAACTGAGATTTTAGACCAGCCCCAATACCCAACTATAGCTGCCCTACAACCAATGTCAGATGAATTTTACCCATATAAAAAGATAAAATAAGAATAAATGAAAGAAATTAAATAAAGTCTATACCTATAATCCAACAACCTCAATTACATATCCAACTGGTGCCATCCACAATACCCATACCAATACCAAGGCTGACACCAATACCGATACCACCCATGCCTATAGTAGTCCCATAAATCCTATAGAAAAACCAAAGAAAATTTGGTTGGGACATGCCCCTGACCATAGCCAAAACCAAATTCCAAGAAACAAAAACAATGTAATAAAGTCCATAGCATAAAATCAAGTCTTTTAGTGTATGGAATCTAATCACTTTAATCTTACTCTAAGATGTCTGCAAATCTAAATCACTGAGCAGAAGGAGTAGTATGGCTTGTTCCTGCATCACGTAGAGATACAACGTCAAAAAATGATAAGCGGAATGAACTCTAAAATGTACTGAATAATAAGGAAAAAATAATTCCATTATTCAAAAACAAAGTAAATAAACATATCAAATTACATAAATCCTTAACCTGGGTTGTGTAGCTTTACCATCATAATCCACCCATAGCCTATATGCATCCAGTGTTACCTACTGAACGGGCCTCAATGCGTGTAGTCGCACAAATTGAAGATATCATAAGGGTCGAGGATTCCCGTGTACCCTTGGCCCTCTATGATACATAAATAAAAGTATAACTTGGGGGATTCCTGTGTACCATACAAGTATAAGATCACCATGACCTACTATCATTATGGCAAACATGACTTTCTAATGTTCATCCCTCGGACTCAATTAAAACAATTTATAACATAACCAAAACACCAACTTTAGGAGTCAATTACTATGGCATTATGAAAGGGTATCATCATACTGACTATAGATTGTACGCATTGTCATTAGATAACTCTTAGGGGATTCCTATCTACCCCACAAGATCTCTAATTAAACAAAAGCCATGGCCACCAAGGCCGTCCCAATCCATTAAAAACCAACCAAACCAATTTATATTCCATTACTATATTACGTAATGCAATGATCTTAAGAATCCTTAAAACTATATGACAAACTCATTCTCATTGGCATTTTAATAAACATGTTAGGGGAATACAGTTTGCACAACCAAAACCAAGAACCATTTTACTATTCTAATGCAACCACATGTTCAAACCATAATTATGACGTGAAAAACCATAGGTAAAACATGGAACAACATTATCCAACCAAGAAAAAACAAAATCCCTAACATCTCTTTCAAAACCAAACCATATCCACAATAATAGCATGAAACCATTTATTAAAATATGTTTTTAGTTGAACTAAAAATGAGAGAGAGTAACATGCTTTAGTCACGAAGATTCATGGAGAGATTTTTAACCTTAAGTCTCTAGATAACCATCTTGGAGAAACCTTAGCCCAATCTTCTTGAAAGAGTTTTAGAGAGTGTTTTGATCTTATAAGGTATGGAATAATGGACAAAACAATGTTATATTATTTGGGGTCTTAAAGGCTTGGGGTGGGTAATGTCCAAAATACCCTCATCTTACAAATATAAAAGGGTACGGTTAAACCTCTCAACTTATACCCACATAATATGAGTGGTACCCTCAACTCGTAACTTCATTAGATAGTTGGACACAATATTTTTTCCAATATACAACTCCCTTGACCTAACTCATACCCTCACCATGTGACTAGTATCCTTCAGTTGTACCTTAAGCAGGACATCTAGACTAGACATCATACGATTGGGCACTATACTTCTTGTATCCTGAACATACGACTTATCACCACCAACCCATAACCATAACAAAAATCAAACCTCTAAATACTAGACACCTTATGAATAAGATCATCTGACCCGTACCTACACCATACGACTAGTATAGTGAGTTGTATGATGATTAGATAGCTCAAGACTCAAAAAAATTGCAAGGAGAAAAACCCAAGGTATTTCAAAAACAAATAAGAATTTAGAAATTAATACAGATAAAAAGCACGAAAGTGAACAAAAAAATTTAGATTTTCCAAAGAATATTTTCTAACCTCTCAAATATAGGATACAAATGTCTCCATACCAATCTGTGAGACTCTACTAAACATTGTCTCTTGTACAAATAATATCAATGAAGCTAAGGCTTTGATACCAAGCTATCATGACACAATTTCTCTGGTCATGATGATACTTATTTTATCTTGCAAGTAGGTAGGCTAGGCCATAGCCCAGAAAGACAAGTAATAGGATAATGGACAAAGAGTAAGAAAAATAGAAGGTAAATCAAAAACAAAAATAAGACATATATACATACATAACTTGCTGTACAAAATAGGGAGATGACAAAATGAACCAAAAAAATTGCTCCCAAAACCTAGTAAGGACGTCCCTAGAGCCACTACAACCAAAATAAGAATACTAGAAAATAACCAAATTATAGATATATGTAGTAGTCTAAGAATACAAATTACTATAACTGAAATAGATGGAAGATGCTCGGCCTTGGACTCAAGAAAGTTCACCTCATCTTTGGATCAATAGTTGGGCCTCAAAATAGCATCAACATTGATGGGATCATACTTAGATATGCATCAGGGAAAAGATGCAAAAGTGCAGTATGAGTAGCAAAGTTATGGGTACTCAGTAAACAACATCAACTGACTGACCTAAAATATATTAAAAACATAAATATAATGCGAGCGTACAGGCTAAGTCAACAGTAACAAAGGTACACATATAAATATCTACTAAACTAGGAAAGAGCAATAGAGGAAATAAATAACTCCAAAATAAGAGAAATGAAAAAACTACCACCTAACTGAGCCACACCTCTCCAAGCCTAGAAGGCACAAACAAAAAAGCAATTAACCATACCAAGCCCCCATAGGTAGGTAAGCACAAAGAATTGGAAATTAAGATAGAAAAAATTATTATGTAGTAACTAAACTAAACCCAAGTAACCTTTTGATCTCAAATCCACGCTGAAAAGTCCAAGTATATATTGGGCTTTAACTATAACCAATGAATAATAACGAGAGCCCAGATGCAAAATAGAGGATCATAATAAAATCCCACATAAGTCATGTACAAGGGAACTCAACACTACTGTCGAAAATCCCAAAAACTGTTATAAACAACACCAAAACATCCAAATCATAATCATAAATAGGTGTTGGGCTCGATTCAAAACTCGTAGTAACCACACCATTTCAAGAAAAAAGTGTTCCCATAAGTAACTAGCCTCAATCATAAACTGATACCAAGACTCTAACGAGATCATAAATAGTAACCAAACTATAACTATAACTGATGCCAGTAACATGCAACTTATGTCAGACTCGAACTATAACTGAAATGTATTTACATAAATATAAGAATAACAAACTAATAGGAAGAATCTCAAAGGTTCTAAGCCTATCTCTAAATCATAAAGCCAAGAATATGATTCTTTGATGAATATGTCCACTAAGGAAATATTGGTCTTTAATACTAGGTAAAGGTCGTGTGTTCTAGGGATAGTTGATACTCTACCTTAGGAAGAGAGCTATAATAAAATAGAAATCATGGTAAAGTAAAACTCTACCCAAGGTGATATCCTAAACTAGTAGCCAGGAGTCTAACTAAGCCTAAAGGAACTTAATGCTAGGTATACTAGCTAAAAATGATAATAAGGCCTATTATGGGGTCCCTATAACCAATCCTAGGTTGGAACCTAGACGAGTCTAGTATAAGGCTTCCTTATTTTCATTTCCTGGTACTAATAGCACTAATAGTATCTCTAATGAGTGATACTACATTATTCTAGGAGAGAATGGGCCCAAATCCTACCAAAATGGGTCCCTAACTGGCCTAATAAGGTACAAAAGTACTAGCAAGATGCCCGAATAAAAAATATATGTCAAAACTAGCATAGTAGTACACAAATATGGTAATTAAGCTTAATATATATTTAAGGTAAACCTAGCGTACCTGGACACCACCGAATCCCCTAAGCCAAAGTTTTTCTCTTCTAAGATGCCTTCAAGGGATGCCATGCTATCAAAATAGTGCTATAAACATCAAGATGAGAAAAATAATACCCTTGTTGCAAATAAATGCTATGAGTTAGAAGTTGAACAAAAAATGTCATATGGGGTCTACTTATAAAATCGCAAAATTAAAACCATCAACGCATCCCACATAGATCAAGGATCAATTGCAACAAAAATGTAGAAAATTTCCAGCTCAAAATAGTTCCCAATCAGTCCCAACAATAGTCATAACTAAAATTGGAGAATTAATTAAGAAATTAAGTGGAATATTACAAGAATTCAAAGATGTAGACCCTCAAACACGTTTCCAATCTATTTCTTGCTTAATTATACACTTTTCTCACAATTTACTAGCCTATCTACTCTACAATGGAATTGGTACTTAGAAAAATGGATATAAAAGTATATATAATGCCACAGTTCCTACCTTTGTGAACATGGGACCTTACTATGAATGTGTGTACTAGCCCAAACAGACCTTTACAAGTGTAATTGACTTACTGGGATCATGAAGAATAGGATAGACATGATTGAATAGTCTTTTCTTTGTGAACTTAAAGGATAGCCTACGAGCATGGAAGTCCAAAATTTTTACCCTCATGAATGTATAAAAGTACTTACAAATACGAAGACTATTTTTGACCTGCACCAGGTGATGATGCAACAACTTTAACATCTTGTAAATATGTCGATCGGGCCCTTGAGATAAGTTTGGAATTTTGAGAACATTGATTAATTATGGTATACTACTAAATGAAACATTCCATACTTAACAATGCCATCAAAATTTCTACTGAGGTTTTTTTTTAACAAAGTGGGTGAGACAACCTTAAGGGCCATTTTGCTAAATTCCAGCCCATACCTCTAAATGGGTCCAGAAACCTCAGGACCTGGACCAAGGGTCCCCCGAGCCTTAAATTGTCATTTCAAAGTTATTGAGACTATTAAAAATGGCATCCAAGGTTGTTTACCTGAGATATTAGTCCAAGGCCCATTTCTTAACTTCTAAAGCCCTTAAACAAGAAAATGGCCTTATAAACTAAATGAATTGCCCAATAATGGAATAGTCCTTCCCAATCAATCAGAAATAACCAACAGTAGCTATTGGATATCTCTAAATATAGAAAAAACATCAAGATGTAAGAAATGACATGAAGGTTCATTCCACTATTATAACATTGTTCAATAATTTGTGAAAAAGAAGGGTGTGCTTTATTCATATAGCCTGTTCGGCCTAACTTTTGGGAGGTCAAAATTTTTTATTTAAATAAATAAAGTGAGTATTTTAACCACACTTTTGGAAAAAAATAAGTGCTTCTGGGGAGTAGCCGAAGTTATTTTTTAAAAGCTAAAAACGCAGTTTTTTCTTGGTAAAAATTTAATTTTTCCCTAAAAACTAGTTTTTCAATTTTGTTTTTGAAAAATTATACTAGAAGAACATTTAAAAAGAATGGCTTAAACATTACTTGCTATTTAATACTACTTTTTAATCTAGTGTTCAAATGCAAAATGCTTCTCAGTAACGGTTCTGTGTTGCTAAATACTTTTCAAAATAAGCTAATTTGAGAAGTTTGGACAAATTAATATAATGATATTTTATCTAATCTTACTTTATAGATGATTTTATTCATGTATATTCTATTCTGAATTTCAGTTGTTTGATAAAAAACAAAGAGGAAATGTTTCATTTTATGGGCTATCAGAATTTGGCAATGGGAGTAAACACATGGTAGAAACTATAGGCAATTTTGCCAAGCTTTTGGGAGGCCAATTTCTTATAAAGTGCTTATTTCAAAAAATTGAGGTGTTTGATCAAGTTTTTGGGAAAACATAAGTGGTTTTGGGGAGTAGCAAACATATTGTTTAAGCTAAATTATTTTTTCAAAAATACTCTTTTTTTTAAAATCACTTTTGAGAAAAATACACTTAGAGCCTGTTAGCCTTGACAAATGTCATAAGTTAGGAGTTCAAATTTATGGGTTTTGACTGATTTTATCATTTTCTGTCAAAACCTAGTGTTTATAGAACTTTTTCAATTTACCCAAACACAAAAATGTTTAAAGGAAATTTTGTGTTTTGCTAAAATAAAAAATACTTTTAAGCACCTATTTTTAAGTAAAAAACTCAAATAAGTCAAAATACAAAATATAGAAGTCTAACTTTTAGCTTATAAATGAAAAGATATAAACCCATCCAAACATGATCTTAAGCATATCTCATCTTTCTCTTTTGTTTTTTAAAAATAAGCCTCAAATTTATTCTCAGTTCTGCTCAATTTTTTAGAAATAAGTGCAACTTATACCTCTTACACCAATGATTTCTTGATGTTCGTTATTGAGAATCAAATGAAAAATATTTTCTTACACTATTTTACAATATACCGAGTGTGATCATAGAAGTCAGGGAGGATAGAATGTACATATACCTTACCTCTACCTATCTAGAATATGGAGGTTATATTGTATAAGCATTGGCTAAAATGAAATGTAACTAATTAAAAAAATAATACAAAGTACAAAATTAATATTACATTATATATTAATAAACATGGGAGAAAATGAAGCTACAAGATACCCAAATAATACATAAACTTCTACATAGTCCCTTAGCCTTCATACCTTCTTATCTTAGGTTATGTCCTTAGTTAGCTAAAGTTGGGACATATCAAATAACCTCTCAAATTTTTTTCTTTGTCCTACCTATACAACCTTTATGGACCCATAATACCTAAAATTTCTTCATATCTAGAACTACTATAATTCCCATAGCACTATGTCCTTGTCCTCTTATTCATTTAATATCTTATGGAAATGCATTTTGGTATCCATATAATATTTGCTTACCATTATTTCGTCATTCTGGTACTTGATACATTTTACTTAGAGAACATATTCCCTCCTCTCTCTCACCTTGGCATGCCTAAAAAACTTCACTACTCTACCTTTTTAATCTAACTCTTTAAAAATATTAGAAGGCTATTATCTTAGTCTTTGCTTCCTTCTTTAACATTTTATAATTCTCATTATTCCTTTTATTTTCATACTCATTAAGTTTCCAATAACACCATACAAGCAACCTTCTTGGCGTCAAATTTTTTCATGAACCTCTTCATCCTACTATAAATCCTCTTTATGATCACTTAGGCTCCCTTTGATACTCCTAACACCTATCAATTCACTAATGCAACTAAATATTCTAGCTTACATACATCTACATTTCCACTACTCCCCAAGCCCCATAGCCACCAAATTATCCCTAATCTCCTGAGATTTTGCCCCAATCCGGCCACGACATCTAATCTTTGATTTGTCACATGCAACCCTTTCTTCTTCTTCTTCTTCTTCTTCTTCTTCTTCTTCTTCTTCTTCTTATTATTATTATTATTATTATTATTATTATTATTATTATCGAAATTCATAACCAAAATCTTATAATAGAGTGTAAGATTATCTCTCTTATAACCTTACAATGCTTACATACACCTTTGTTACCCCGTCTAAAAGAGTATATTATTTATTTGAAGCTTAGCCACCCAAACACCAAAGGTCACCAAATGTTTCTTCCTCTTTTAGAATCTTGAGTTATCTACGACCAACTTAAAATCCGTGCAATGTAAAATCTAAAATCCCCCTTAATATCTATCCCCAAGGTTTAAGTTTTCATCTACATCATCAGAATCGGTTGAAGTGTTTCATATGTGACCATTAAAATCTAACCTGATCAAAATTTTATCCAACTATGGGATACCTCATACAACCTCATCAAACTCCACCTACAAGAACTTTTATCATCGTTGTCCTAACCTGCCTACGGTAAATATGAACTGATTACATTAAGAGTCAGCCTATGCAAAACTAGCTTAATGGCATCATTCTATTGTTCTCCCTTCTAACATCCACCATTATCTTCACGAGTTTTCTGTCTATTAAAATTCCTAATCAATTTATGATTGATCGAGCTCTATGACTACCATAATTTAAACACATCTATATCCCTAGCATTGATCCCTTCCTATTTAGTTTCCTAGACATAAGCTACATTAATCTTTATCTTCTTTAGGATCTTTACTAACTTGATAAAATTGCAGCCAATATCCCTGTAATACAAGACCTGACTCACAATTTAGAATCTCCCATGATACCCCTACCACCAGTTCTACAACCCTACACCTAATAAAGGACACAACCTAAAACTACCCGCACACTCTCAAGCCATTAACATGGGTTTAGAAATAGTCCAGTGTACTTAAATTAAGCAAGAAAGTAACTGATAGAAAAATCAAGAATTAAAGTAGTTAGACTAATAATCAAACAACAAAATGGGAAAGCAAGAAAGGTAAAATAATGAGACAAGAAAGACAAAGTCCTTTAATAAAATACAAGAAAGAATGGTTGAAGACAGACTGAACAATCAATTAAAATTAATTCAATTACCTGATTAATGAGCAAGAAATCTAAAATACCAAAGCAAGAAAAATAAAATTATTTAAATAAAATAACACAACAATAATGATATAACAAAGATTGAATAATAAATTCAATGTAATTTAATTTAAACTACCTAATAGAAAAATCAAATTCAATGCAATTTAATTTAAAATACCTTATAGAAACATCAAAAAATAGAGTAAGAAATCTAAATAACAAAGCAATAATAATTTTTAAAAATGCCTAAATGAAATATCAAAACAAGAATGATAGAACTTGAGATGTAGTCGAGGACCATCCATCCAAATGATGAGGATTCCCTAGACAGTGCTTGAATCACCAAAGCTCATAGTAAAGGTGGATCATAGGAAATAAATCAACTCAAAAATCATAACCAAAAAGGGTTTGATTCTATTAGGCCTATTTCTTCTAGTAGGCAAAAAATAAACACATACAAGGAGGAAAGTGGGGGGAGGGGATTGAGAGAGTAGTAGTGGGGTGATCTACATCATTGGACTTTGACCATTAAGTAGAAGAAAAAAAGGCTAGCTAAAGAAAGAAAGAATTGGAGAGAGTGGAATAATGTGAAGAAGAAGCCCTTACTTATTGAATTTACTTTATTGTCTTATTTGTCTAACTAGTGAAATTGACTCACTTTGTACGGCTATAAGAAAAACTAAAAGTTTATATTTTTTTTCTCTAGATATATATAAACTTTATAGATTGATAGTTTCTAATTTTAATGTAGTTGTATGTAATATCTTTATACAATTAGTGGCAGAAAGATAATATAGAATTTGGTTTTCATCGGAGACATGGTTTGTTCTTTCATCTATTCTCAATATGCAAGAAATTGATTCTTTTAAATTAAAATTAAAAAATTAGGTATATGGCTAGTAAATTTAATGAAATACAAAAACAACAACATACCCAGTGATATTCCACAAGTGGGTTTGGAAAAAGTAGAATGTAACCAGAACTTATCACTATCTTGTGGAGTTTGAGACATTGTTACTAAAAGAACCTTCGCTCAAGTGAAAAAAATCCACATAAAAGAAGAAGAAGAAGAAAAGAATGAAGCAAGTATAGAAATTAATAAGGAAGGGAATATTGAGCCACAAGAAAGAAACACTATAAACAACAAACTAATATGATTATCGAAACAAAATATATGATGATAGATGTAAAAAGACAAAACTACAAGAATATGATTTGTACTATTAAAAACACCATATCTTAACCTGATGTTGTGCCCAAGCGCACACACAAGTGTACATGGTATCACCAAGTAGTAAAGTATCCCTTTAGAAGTCATGCGTCAATCCCAAAGGGACTTGTTTTAATAACTATAAAATTCAAGTTTAACAATTAAGATTAGAGTGGAGAAAACATGACAAAAAGAGATTGAGAATTATGATTTAAAGTTAAATATATAATGCTAAAAAGTTAAAGTCTTGGTAAATCAATGAAGACAAACCTAGGGTTAAAGCACTTTGAACAGTCATAATAAACTATTGAACTTCATTTAATAGATTATTTATCTTTATTATTTATTTGCAAGGTTTATAGTATGATCATGGTCTCTCAATCCTTTAATCTTCTACATAACTGGACATTACAACTACATAGTTGAGCAAGGATGCAATAATCCATTTAGATGCATTAAGATGTCATCCTACAGGTAAACCAAATAAGGTTTCTAGATATATCCCTATCTTAGACTCTAATTCAAATTCCTTATTTTAAAAATGAATAAGATCCTTACTCTATTTATATCGAAGTTCTATCCTCTTATTCCCCTCTTCCGAGTTCACAAAGATGACAATGGATGTATTCTAAGGGTCATGAATCTTTAAATAGTTATAACATGGATAAATAAGAATAAAAATATGATAAACAACCAAAACCAAATCAATAAAAAGCAATAGTAATCATGTGCTTGGCCTTAACCCAAGAAAAGAGCTTTTAGCCGCTCATGGACATAACCGTAATCACCATGGATGAATACAAGATAAAATACATAAATAAATAAAAGTAAAAGAATAAAAATCTTAATATAAGTGTTTTACAGACCCTTTCCAAGTTTCAAAGCCGTCCAAAGTGTATAACATCATGTTTTAGTTTCCTATTTTTAGGAGGACAATTGCCAATTTTTGCACGAAGACCGTGTTGTGGAGATCATAGAGGGCACTAGGGAGCGCGAAGCACCCTCATCACTGAGAAATTTTTTTTTGGCTCTCTTAGGAATCAATATATGTATGGAATGCACTCCATATCCATATATTGGGTAATATACGATCCATGGACATCCAAAGTGTCCACTTTACGACAAATCTTATCCCGTGTTGTTGTTAATCCATTACAAGTCTTGTGGTGTTGTTTCAACTTGATTTACATATTTTACATCTTAAATATATCATCATAATAAACTATACAAGTATCATATAACATCAAACATCACTTATTATAGCTCAAAACAACATACAATCCTTAACGGTGAACTAGAAACAAAAGCGAAGAACTAGTTTCACTCTTTTTGATCTTTAACTTTTAGTTCAACTGTAAGCTCGATCCAATTGAATATTTAAAACTATAAATGCATTTTTAAATAAATAATTGCACTATAATAACCTTAGAAACTTATTATACACATTATAATCCATCCCTATTAACTAGAACAACACCATGCTCAAGCTCGTAGCACTAGTTTTCTCATTTGAACTCTAAGTGACCAAATTTAGAACAAACTTGTTTGAAATACACCTCAAATATTGTAATTAAGTAATTAAACACTTATATGCTCAATTATATAATTCTTAACAAATTAAGCATACAAGTAGTCATAAAAAAAAGACTAAATAAGCCCGAATAACAACACTAAGGTGCATAATTCACCTCGGATCATCTGATTTCTCACGTCATGATGGAACCTATTATATCCCATCAGTAGGAAAGCCAAACCATAGTCCCAAACATTGAGTAAGACGCAGAGAAAAGGAAATAAAACTAGATAAAATGGAGAAAAGAAACCTAAAGAACGTAATGCACCCCAAAACCTTGTGAGGCCATTATAAGAGCTACTAACAGAACAAGAGTACAAGGTAAACATGATATAAAGATACAAAATTATCCCTAATATACAAAATAATGATCAGCTCAATAAAATAGAGAGAGCAGGAACAACATCAAACTCTAGGAACTCACCCTAAGTCTCTGATCCATGGTATCTCCACACGATACATATGTTAGTGGTGAAAACTCTTACTCTGATCTGTAGGTGAAGAACTATAGTATGAGTTCCAAACATGAGGTACTAAACAGGAATTGACCATCTAAGCTCCAAAGTTAACAAGCATAGATAACACACATGGAAAAATATATATAACAATTAACTATTAATGAAATAAGGATAATAGAGAGTTAAATATAACTACCATACTCTACGAATAACTAGGAACAGTGGTGTAATACACTAAGTAGCTACATAATATACAAAAGTAGTATCAAGAAAGAGATATATAATAGCAATACAAAGAAAGACATCTATACTAGTAGTACAAAGAAAAGGGTATATACAATAATAGTGCAAAGGAAGAAACTCATATACCCTAGGATAACTAAAAATAATAGTGTAAACCTGAGGGAGCTAGCCTAATAATCTAAATATCACTTGGATTACAATATCAAGAAGGGAGCTAGCTCCAGTATAATAAGAATGTCTAACCATAAAATAGTCTAAAAATAATAAAGAATGCTTTAATAAAGATAAAAAGATCTTGAAAGAGTACCTATACCCTGGGGTACCAATCTATACCCAGCTTGTCCTAAACTATACAATAGTATCCGAATAACAACATAAACAACTATACCATACAAATAATAACCTAACTAGACCTCATAAAACCAAAAGGTACAAACAATTATTCAAAAAATTGCAAGGATAACCTATAAATATCCAACCCCTATAAGTCCGATAGATACAAATGTCAAATAATTATGCTAGTGATAGGCAATGCAAAGGAATAAATGAATGAAAGTAAGCCTAATACTACTAAACCAATAGAGTTCCATGTAATAGTAAATTTATACACCTCCTTTAGATTGCCAATACATAAGGTAGGACCTATTGGGGTATTCTTTTTTCCAGCATGTGGTTCCCATCCATAAGGATCCATAAGAGAATTGGGATATCCATATATATTGCCCGATCTCGAGCTAGGACTTCCATTAATCTACCATCAGTAATTTTGTCAATCTAGTACTAGAGAGATATAAGAGTATACAGTAGTACTCAACATCAATTAAAGACTAAATAAGTATAAATTTGTAAATGAATCCACTACCCAAGATCAAATTTGGGAATAAAATTATAGGACAACATATAAATGGTTAAAATATTTCCTCGACCCAAATAAGTATATAGTGACAAAGAGTGGATAAAGAGTAGACCAGAATCTTCCTTGGTATGGGTTGCCTAAATAGTATGCTTAGTTTAATAGGTCAAAACCCAATAATAAAATGATACGACTCCAATTTAAAATCTATTTTAAAAGTGAAAAGGAGGGAATAAACTCCTTTCTAGAAAATAATAGTAAAACAAAAGTTATAGTTGGAATCGTACCACTAAATAATTATGAGAATGCATATAATGTATGTGTCCCATTACTAGTCTCCAAAAAAGTCAAGTGTAAGCACCTATGCATTAATAAATTAAGTCAAAACTCTTTTCAGGAATAAAGAATTAACTTGATATATAATGGGTCTTATAGACAAAGCTTTGGGTCCAACAATATACACAATAATAAGAGTACAAATAAGAATACAAGAGCAAAAACTATGGGAGGCATCATACAATAGGAAGAGTTTAACTGAGGAAAATCATCAAAATCCAAAAGTACTACTCCAATTCCTACACTAAGGATTCTACTATAAACCTAAGGTCATAACAAGTATATAGTCAAGCTCAATATACCCCAAAAACTATAACGGGTAGTCTAGACTAAGGCTCAAATTGCAATTCTATTCTAAAATGCCCTAAATAGGTCAAATAAAGATACAATTGTCAATAAATATATTCTATAACTCCCATCTACAATGTAATATTTAGAATACACAATCTCATATAGAAGAGTAGACCATAGCCTACCATGTAGTCGAACAATATTCTCAAACATTCCATGAACTTTTTTACTCCCCAAAATTTAGGTGATATCGCTATCTAGAAATCATAATTTATCTAATAAAAGGAGGAAAATAAGACGCATATTGTAATATAAAATTACGAGTTAAGAATTCAATCAATAATAAGCCCATGGGGCTCACTAGTGAAATGCTAAAATTGAATATTTCATAAGGACCCTCGAAGGACAATGAATGCATGTTTGAAAATTAAGTACAAATAAAGTTTCAATTGAGGATTAAAACAACACCAAAATCTAAGGAAAAATAAAGTGAAAATCAAGAGTTAAACAAAGATTTGGGCCAAAAACTTAAGAAGTAACTAACAGTAAATGATTACCTCAATGTCCCCTACCTATGTCCAGCTTCATTGAATAATTTCCCAAAAGTTCTTGAGATCCCACAATCATCTATGATGCAAAACTTAGCAAAAACAAGGTTTATAATGAATGAAGTAGATTTTATATTGCCAAGGGATAATCCATCACGAATCTGAGGTCCTCTGATTGCTAGAACAAAGGCTAAGAAAATTGCTCATTGTGAACATGGGGATACAATCATGAATGCAACTCCAGGCTAAACATGTCTTCACAAATGCGGTAGGTTGTTGGAGAAGCCAGTACATGCCAACTTTCTCTTGGTGAATACAATGACTAGCTCTTAATACGAAGGTCAAGCACCCTTTAACTTTGCAAATTTTGACAAGGTACCATGAACGTAACGACCAAAATTAGTTGACACGAGGTGCTGCTGCACCGACAAGAAATTGTACCATCAGACTGTAACTGGGGGTTCAAGATTCATTCAAAACCCCATCCATGAAAATAAACAATGATACCCTACCGAATTTGGCATTCTAGAATAAAAAAACCATTAAATTTTCATCTGAGGTTATTTGAATAAAAAGTAGGTCCTAACCCAGGGTTATATTTTCACCAATATCCACTCAATCGACCAAAACAAGCTCAAAATACATGAGACGCAGACCAAGGTTTTACCTAACCCCATGTTTTCATTCTAGATGTAACAAAATTATCAGAATTTTGATCTGAGGCCATTTACTATAACTGTTGTCACAAGACTGATTTATTAACTGTAAAATCTACAATAGCTAAAAATAGGCTTATAACCTAATAAATGGCTCAGGAATCAAACCATCGCTCCTTTATTGTTATAAATGACCTATAGCCTTTATGGGAAAATACAAAACCCCAAGAATATATCAAAATAGAGAAAATAACCCGGAGGGTCATTACACACAAACAGGCCTAAACCTTTGAAAATTAAGACAACGTTGTATTATTTACTAACCTTCAACCCTAATTCATGTCTTCCATATCATTCTATCTTAATTAATTTTATTGGTAATAGAAATCGGTGCCATTTCTTATCTTAGAATCACCATAATACTTCTTGGTCCTTCATATACACCTTATATATAACCTATCATACTTCTTTACTGGAGAGTTTGTGCATCTCCTCTTTATTTACCTAAACCATCTTTGACTTTTTTTCTTCATCATGTCCTCCAGGTGTCAACTCCTACATTCTTTTATATATCCTCATTCCTTGTCTTATATTTCCTAGGATGCCTTCACATCTATCTCGTCATCTTTAATTTTGCAACTTGCATCTTATTAACATGAGTGTTCTTGGCTTTGTAGAATTAACTTATGTTTAGGAGGTTGCAATGACCCTCCATGTAATATTTTCTATTTCTTGTTGTTTTTGGAATTTTGAGCCTTCCCATAGTATCTACAAGTTATTTATGACTTACCGAGACCATCAATTTAATTTTTGGCCATTTCACTTACGCTTAAAGCCCATTTCTCTATTTTGAAGCTTTTGGAGAAATTCGTCTTGGACCAAAACTTCTAGTAGATGATATTTGATAAGAATTTATATAGCACATTAGCTTTGTAATGTTGATTTTTGGATGGGAAACCCTTGGTTTAAGTTCAAAACATTTAGTATCACTTTGGGCTATTTGGTGGATTTTAGTAAAAATAGAACAATGGGTATAGGTCCTACCTTTTATTGAGATGACCTAAGATGGAAATTTTGATGGTTCCATTGAGTTTGAAATATTGAATTTAGCATAGTCACATAGCAAGATTGTTTTTACAATGTTGCGTATGAATTTTAAGGGTTTATTGGAAAGTTTGAAACTTGAAGAATTTCAGCTATTTTGCTAGTGCAAAATTAATCATCGCTATTGAGACACCTTGGTCATTGAGAGCGATGAACAAATTTTTATTCCTTCATCGCTTTTACGGTTGATGATAAAGATGAATAAATTATGAATTCCTTCTTTGTTATTCCAATGCCTTGGTCGCTGATAGTGATGAACAAAATTTGATTCCTTTATTGTTATCATGGTCGGTGATATAGATGAACAAATTATGAATTTTCCTTTATTACTATGATGACTCCTTGGTTGCTGATGGAAATGAAAACATATTCACCTGGACAACATAAAAGTCCTATTGTAGTCCAGAAGCTTCTTTTCACCATTTTAGGAGCTAGGCAACAATATTTTAGGGTGATTCTCAATGCATTTTTCTCATACAATAATTAGCAATGTGATTATAACTTTATAATTCTCATTTTCCAAGAATACTCATTTTATTTTTCATGATTTCTATCAAAAGGTGAGATTCAAAAACTCCACCATTGCCAAGCTTGCAAGCTTGTTTTTGAGAGTATTATAGTGGGTTTTAAAGATTAGAAATTTAGATGAATTTGTAAACTATTTTATTATTTCCCATAGAGAAATTTTTGTTTTCATCTTTCAATATTTGATTTTTTATATGAAATTTGGAGTTTTAGCTTAAAGGGGAAATTATGTTTTATTTTTTATTTCATGTCAGATTCCAACTTGTTTTTAGTTCAGATTTCAGATTTATGCTCCTCCAGATATAAGAAACATGATCCTTAAATAAAATTTCAAATTTTTCCTTTTTGATTTTGAGCCAATTTTTTTAAAAAAATTGGACCTAGAACAAATATATTCAATATGGGTATCGTTTTATTGATATTAATGTGTAGATTATGATTCTAATACCATAATGTTATTTTTGGATCATGAAGCTAAAACAAGCAATTTGTGGATGGTTCAAGACGACAATCTGACAATGAGGTTAGCTATGGTCTACTCTTCTCTATAAGATTATATGCTTTAAAGGCTGCATGGTAGGTGGGGTTTCTAGAATAGGTTTATAACTAGTGTATTTTTATTTACATATTTTGGGGATTTATAATTGAATTGTAGATTGAGTCTTAGCCTAGAATACCCACTATACATATTTATATGTATCATGGAACTTAGTGACTTGGATGATATCCCTCGATTCGATCCTTCTAGTAGCTTTTTTCCCTTGTTTAATATAGAATTGCCCCTCAGGTAGATCCTTTAAGTAGCTTTATGCCCCTTTTTACCATAGTTTCCTGGATTATGGTGGATATCTTATTAATTTATATATTAATGGGCCTATGGCTTTAGTTACAGTACTATTTATATAGAAGGTTAATACGCTATCCCTTGAAAAGATATGGTTATAGTTTAAGGATGCGTAGACACTTACTGGTATATTTTTTGGATATTAGTGATGATATGCATACATTTAGACTTAGTTATTCTTATTAGTGGCACAATTCCAACTGAAACCTTGGTTTTACAATTTTTTTAAAAGAAGGATTTATTCCTATATTTTAACTTTAAAATTAATTCTTAAATGGAAGTCATTCCATCATTACTAATGACATGTGAGCTTTTAAACTAAACTTACTATTTTGAAAAAATAGACTAAGGTGGATTCTGCTCCATTCTTTATCCACTCTTTTATTAATATTCATTAATTCTAGTTGAGGGAGAATCCAACCCTTTCTACATTATTCTATTGTGTTAGCCTCATACTTGATTAGGACTTATTTAGCTTTGGTTTGAGTCTAAGCACCTTATAGTACTCTTATTTGTCTCCAGAACTAGATAGAGTAGATATGCTATGATAGTTATTGAAAGGTCTAGTTTGGGACCAGGAAGTATATATAGATATCACAATTCCCCTATGGATCTTTTAGTATGGAACCACGAGTCAAAAAAGGTGATAATCTATACGTCCTACCTTATGAGCTGGCAAGCCAAAGAAGGTGTATATAATTGGTACAGTTTAGCATTTAGTCAGTATGGTAGTATTGGTTCACATTATATTCATTCATTTAGATGTGTTTCCTATCAGTAGTATGATTATTTGGCACTTGTACCTAATGCTTTTATTGAGGGTTGTCGAGGTACAAGTTATGGTTACTATCCATTGAGTATTTTCTTATGCCTTGTTAGTTTATAAGGGTTTGATTATGTTATTGTTTATTAGAGCTAGCCGATTAACTTACTATTAGGTCATCATTTTATAGTTTATGGAAAGATAATTACAGATTGGTACCGAGGAGATAGGTATGTTCCCAAGTTCCTTTCCTCATTACTATGATGAGCTTTATTATTAGTAGTCTACACTATGACTATCCCTGACTCAGTTATAGACTATGACTATGTTGGAATTAGCTTATGTATTACTTACAATCCTCGAGATGCTAGACTAGCTCTCTCAAGATAGTACCTTTACATTGGTTAGCTGTACAGTACTATCATATAACTATTCTTATCTAGCTATTATTTGTATATTATATCCTTCCTTACTACTATTATTAAATATTGTATGTCTCTCTATTATTACCCAACTATCATATATGGACTAGTTATTTATGGTATCCCGCTCGTGTCCCTTATTACGTATAATATCTGATAGTTATTCTTACCTCTTCATTTGCATTATCATGTTTCATTTCACAAATTATCTCTTGTAGTTTATATTCCTAGTTTACATATTTATACTTGTATTATCTTTGGAGATCTACCAGTTGATCCTACTGAGTACCTCGTGTTTGGAATTATGCTAGACTTCTGCACCTTATAGATTGTAGTATGAGTTTGCACTACTAAGTTATGCATCATACAGAGTTGCCATGGATTGGAGGTTTGGGTTGCATTTTTTACGATTGAAGTTTTTCTTTCTCTCCCTCAGTTGCTAGATTGATCTTTGTTTTGTATTTAATAGATGTTCTTGTATTGACTTCACCAGGTTTTGGGATTACTTATAATAATGTTATATTTTGATGAATGAATTTGTGATTTATTATATATTGCACGAATTTAGGAAAAGAATATTCAAGAGAATTCTCGTTAATGATCAAAAAAGAAGAAGTATTACAGAAGATATTTCAAAAAGGAAGAAATTTTTTTGTATTCATTGGAGTTCTTGATTCATGGGATTCCTGCATCTGTCTCCTTAATTTTGTTTTTACTTAGTTAGATTTTCCTTGTAGTCCTTACTTATTACATGAAATTGAATATTCATTATTCCTTTTCCTAAGAAGAATAATCTTTTGGGTGGCCTACTATGACTATCTTCCAATGGCTAGTAGTAGTCCAATCACTACTATTTGAGCTTTGAAAGACAAAGAAAGAGATATACTTTTGTATCAACATTCTCTAGTTCTTTGCTCTACTTTATTAAAGCATTGTATTCTTTAGAGGTTCACTAATTATTCAAAAAGAGAGGAGATAAATACATAGTTCATCAGGCATTCTATCAAAGTGAGAAAGAACAAAGAAAAGGAGTGTGAGTCATAGCCAAAAATCTTGACTCAACCCTTGTAGTTGATTCTATTTACAACGAACTAGTAGAATCCTTTGCAACCCAAAGGTACTGGAGTAAGACCTATTATCGGTCCCAACCAGTAGAAAATATCTGGTGTTATTTATTTTTAGCACTTTATATCCTAAACATTACATTACTGCATCAATAGTCAACTGTCTGATCGAAAAGGAGTACTTCATTCCCTCCTCTTACTACTTTCACTTTCTCTATATGTGTCTTTGTACTAGATTTTTTTGTTGCTTTCTTTTTTTCTCTTGATAGTTTGTTACAATATATTTTGAACTATGGGGTGGCTTACCTATTGATGGGTTGTATTACATACTATTATGACCTAATAAATTAGGTCATATATGTTTCCTTTCTTTGGGAGGCTATAGTACATTCCTAGGAAACCACAATTCTTGACTTCTTATCATGTATCTATACTTCAATAAACTCTAAGAAATTTTTTGGCTACAATCTTTATCAGATGTGTAGCATGCGGTTTTCAATAGATGTGGAAAATACTTCTTCATGTGCTTCCAGAGTTAGAGATTATAGTCTAGCTAGGGAGTTAGAGACTAGTATTAAGAGTATTTTGTATTAGCCAGTTAGTTTGGGGCCAACCCAGTCTCTGAAAGAGTTTGTGTCTTCCTTATCTTTTTATGATACCAAGTTTGGGATTCTGAGTTTATTCATATGTACTTCACAGTCAGTGGTATTTCCTGTTAAATCATGTACTTCTTAGGATGAAGTTGGATTTATTGGTGTGCAACAAGGGACTTAATCAATTTTAGTGTATGCAATTAGGTTTCTCGCGTGGGCTAGACATGCACCAATGTTATTTCCTACAGACCATGTTATGGTGCGGGGATTTATCAGAGGATTTACTTTACCACTTTACTTGGTGTTATAGAATTTAATATCAAATGGTTCTAATTTCCATCAGGTTGTTGATCATTGGTAGACTACAAAGAGGAAACGGCTTGAGACATATGGAGGTGGTAGTAAGAGGCCATTATAGAATTACAGTGTTTGGGGTATTCCATCCATAAATAAGGATGCTCCCAGTAGAGGTCAGGATCACTTATAGCCTATAAGGTCTGTATAGGTAGCAACTCAAACTATAGGTGGCCTTTAGATACGTTGTAGTGGTCATGATAGATAGAGCTCTGGTTAGCTCCGGTCCCAAGGATTTTTAACACATTTTGTGCTATTGGGTGGATTTTAGTGAAAATAAAATAGTAGGTGTGGGTCCCACCATTTATTGGAACAACCTCGAATAGAAATTTTAATGGTTTTAATGAGTCTGTATTTTTTAACTTAGCCTAGTAACACAGTTGGATTGTATTTATGTGATTTTAAGTACGTTTAAAGGTTTCAGTGGAGAGTTTGAAGCTTGAAGAACTTTAACTATTTTCTTGTGAAAAAAATTCTCACTGCGATCGTGAAACCTTGGTAGCTAGTGGATGTTGTTGCCTACCACACACACAAGTCTACATGGTCTAGAAAGTAATATAGTGACTTTCTAAGAGCCAGATCCCACAAGGACTTTATGATTAGCAATTAATTTAATTTACTTTCAAATCATATTTTATACAAGTGATGTGTTTTCAAAAAGATGGTTGTGATTTTTTAGTTTTCTAATAACCTTCACGAGAATAAAATTAGACCATCATGGGTTTGACCAATTTTGCAAACAGCATTGAGGGAAATTCTAGGACTACGATATTTTCTACAATCATGTTTTGCATTTATTAGCCTCAATGAACTTTATTTCTCAAATTTTGGATTTCAGGGCTACGTGTACGATTGAGGAATGGTAATAGTCTAAATAATCTATTTGTACTAGTCTCTGAACTGCATCATTGAGTGCGTATGTGAGTCTGATCTTAGGTGGATTTGTGCACCTAAGTGTTATAATCTCTATATATTTAGCCTTGTTTTGAGGACTTATTGTGTGCATAATGTTTCTATAATGATATAATTGAGAACTAAGTGTTAAATTTCTTGTTTATTATGTATATGGTGTGTTCAATTCATGTTTGGAATGAAGACAATAACTTAGAGTTTAGGCGAGAAAACTAGTGTTAATAGCTCAAACTTTGTGTTGTTTTAGTTTATCTTACTGGATTCTATTATGTTTAGGAAATAATTCGTGGTGTTTGATGATATATGATAAAGTTGATATCAAATACCAAAACAAGGTCTAATTATGATGGAAAAGCAACAACATAGTAAGGAACTCAATGACAATGGATGGAGCTTACTTGGATGAAATCTGGAAAATCCGAGCACATGGGCGTTCCATGCCCTTGGATCTCTATGTTAAGGGCATTCCAAACCCTTATGAAAAACAAAATATCCAATTCTAGTAAGCCTTAGTGATAAGGAATTTCCACTCTCTGATCACGCCAAAGAAAGAGCATGGCACACACATGGTTCCAAAACAAGCAGTTGGCTCCCATTATAAATAGGATACTCCTATCTTGTTGTACACACCTTGGATGACGTTTGGGGCTTCGAATACACTTGAGAAGCCTTCTATTAGGATTTTAATCCTTTTCTTTAATTTACTTTTGCATTATATACATGAATTTTATTATTGTGATTTGTTGTAACTACTGAATGGCTAAACACCCTTTTCTAGGGTTTAGGCAAGGAACATGATTACTTAAGCTTATAATTGAGTTTATTTATTCTTATTATCATTATTGGTTGTTCATATATCATTGAATTTAATATTCTATGGATTTGCGACCCTTAGGATAAACTTATATTTCAATTGCAAGCCTGTAAGGAGAAGCAATAGATTAAAATGCGAGGTATATGAAGTATGATGATAATAATTCAAGGGAGAGAATTTAAGATTTGTGTTTAGAATAGGAATATATCTAATTCTCCCAATTTGATTCATATATGGTATGAAATATAAATTCATTTAGCTTAGTACTTCCATCCCCGCTCAACGATGTAGTTGTGCAGCTAAGTTAGATATACAAGTAGAGGATCAGAAGACCATAGTCATGATACCAACCCTGTAAATAAAAAATTAAGATAATTAACTAAACTGATGACATAATATAGCTAAGTAGGATTGTTCGGAGTGCCTTAACCCTAGGTTTCTCCCTATTTTTGTTAAAGCACATTATATTATCAAATTGTTTGAAATTACTTTTAGTTTTCAACTATCAAATGATATTGGTTACTTTTGCACTTATTTAACCTTCATAGTATTACTATAATTAGATTAATGTAGAAAGTCCTTGTGGGATCTATACTTGTCTTTTAAAGGCTACTTTACTACTTGGGAGACCACTTACATTTGTATGTACACTAGGATGCAACAAGATTTTTGTGTCATTTTCGAGAAACATGAAAATTTTAAACCATCTTAGTGTTAGTTTTGCTATTTTGCTTAATAAGTGCTAACAACTTTCCCTTAGAATTTGAATTTTCAAGTACAAGCTTGAAACTTAAGTAAGCTATCAAGGGAAAGGGATTTGGTTGACGCATATCTGGAACCTAAGTGATGCTTACATCATCTGAGGAGAGAAACTGTAGTTCTTTGTCAGATACCTCAAATTCAACAACAGAAACTTATTCTTTCACCAATGGTTGAAGATCCACCAGCCCACATGATACTTCGAAAAGTTGAAATCCTACTAGCAACCAATATTACCTTTGTCATCCGCATACTGGAACCTGGAGATAGATTCAATCTTAAACTGAACATGCTGTAGTTGTATTACAATAGTGGGCAATTCACTCGTTTGTCACATAAGGATCCACAGGTCTATTTGAAGAACTTTCTAGACATTAGTGACACCTTTATACCCACTGGAATCTGTAATGACTACGTGAGGCTCACTCTTTAACCTTTCCCACTTTTGGGGGAACCAAACAAATAGTTTAAGATAGAACCATCAAACTACATCACTACATCGGATGATTTGGAGAAGAAGTTCCTCATCTGATTCTTCCTTTTCGAAAAGACTACGAGGTTACGTAGTAAAATTTTAAGCTTAAAGCAGAAGCTAGATAAGAACTTGTATCATGCTTTGGAGAGGTTTAGATTTATTCTAAGGGACTTCCCACATCACCAATAAATCAATAAGTTATTGGCTCGCACATTTGTTGAAGCTCTTGACAATAACACAAAAATTTTGTTAATATAGCTACAGGTGGTCAAGCATTAGAGAAACCTTATGATGAGTTGTATACCTTGCTAAACTGAATTGCGCAAGGTAATCCACATTGGAATGGTGATATCTCCAGATGTACAGTGAAAAAGGCTACATGTATGATTGGGGTAGATAGTGTCACAACTTTAAG
This sequence comes from Capsicum annuum, assembly GCF_002878395.1. Taxonomy (NCBI): domain Eukaryota; kingdom Viridiplantae; phylum Streptophyta; class Magnoliopsida; order Solanales; family Solanaceae; genus Capsicum; species Capsicum annuum. Next base: position 114,489,149 of record NC_061122.1, on the reverse strand, counting down.
CTTTTAAGAACCAAATGATTATTTAGTTTTGTAATTTGAGTGTAAACCAACCTCATGCTAAGGTAAATGCAATCCAGTGACTCCATAATGGTGTGAGATTTGTGGTATTATTGTCCACTCTATAGAATTATATGGAGTGAATCCAGAGTCGGTGATTTTAGGGGAAATAAATAGAAGGGAAATTACGGTAATGCATAAATCTCAAGGGGTAGAGTAAACCCAATTATTCATGGGGAAACAATCTAAGTCAAACTCAACAGTAGAAAAACATGTAGGCTAGTAATATTAAGGAGAACATAAAGAAGATCCTGTCCAATTTAGAACAAATAGCTATTGAGCTAAAAAACCAGTAACTTGCTCAAAAGAATTTAGAGACACAATTGGGCTAGTTAGCTCAGGCGTTTTCGCGACTCGAGACCACCCCTTAATAGTAGCATGGTGATTAGAGCCACAAGTGACCCCAAGAGAACCCATGGCCTTGCATGCTTTCGGATACTAAAGAAAATTTACAAAATACCGGGCAAAAGCTAAACTAAATAAACAAACTGATAGTAAATTGTAATGGAATCAATACTAATACTGTCAGAAATACACAACAAACAAAAATCCTAAATGAATGTCTGAAAGCCTCTAATTCATAATGATTTTTTGGGAAAACCCTCAACTAACTCCGATTGACAAAAATGAAATGAAATGCTAAAATAGATAACTGATAACTATTCCTCGAATGATAACACCAAACTACTGTTGAATGGTACAAAACATACGAAGTGCGATCTGGGTACTTATAGTCAAAACATATATTTTAAGACAATATAGTACTTTAAATGTATAAAGTATGTAGGATATGAAACTTACTGTCATAAACTAAACCTGGATTCATGTAAACATAATAATCTGAATGCAAGACCAAGCATAATAACATATACTGAAAAAAGTTGTATATCTAAATGTAATGTCTTGCAAAATCTAAAATTAAAACATTAATTGGATGATAAATTGAGGACTGTGGGAGCTAACTACGATTTCCATACCCCAATCTAAGAAAAAGTGGGGTCCAAACTGTATCCATAGTTGTAAGGGTCTTAGTACCTTACTAAGGATACCAATACTAGCTGGCGTGGATCCACTAAACTGATGACCTGAATGACGAGGTTGTCAAGCCTAATTTGATGGGTGGCCCCCTATAATCTATAGTGGTGCAGTAGTTCTGGAACTTAGGGAATTCTATCAACTATCTCAAGCCTAATTGATAAGTGGGCCTCTATTACTGCACTCTCTTTATGCTAAGTACTACTACCAACTAAATGACACTAGAGTATAAAATGATACATTAACTGATAACTAGTATAATCAAGTCATGGTGTTTTGTACATACAATGCATGCATAAATTTTAAGTACTCAATAACATGTAAACTTATACATATAACTTACTTCCTGGGTATAAGGTGTTCATAACCCACCCACCAGCTCTACAAATGATGACACTGACTGATGTTAAGAGGAAATTCACAATTTAAACCCATAAACTCAGAAATGTCATGATAAGAGAATTCATGGTTTTGAACACGGAAGAAGCTATTTCAATTAGGAAAACACATAGTCAAGGTTTTATTCCACAATAAACTAAAGAGTTTAAAGGAAACTCAAATTTTACCTAAAATCCAACTTGGGGGGGAAATATTCTGTAGAATTTAAATTATATATAGGACTCAATGGGTAGAAGGAACCCATTGATGAAATCCAACATACCTAAAGGTGAATTCTATGAAGAATCCCTTGTAAATTATGCTTGAACTTGAGGAACACTAGCTTGCTTTGGAGAAGATAAAAATTACCCCTTTTTGGCTTGTTGTGGAAGGAATTAGAACTTAATGGTGAATTCGGGGATTTGTTTTCATTTTATACCACCCATGGTGAATCTCCAAATGATGTAGGTTTGTGTTTAAAAGTATGGGTAAAGACTTAAAAGCCCTTTTTGAAATTTGTGGGAATTTCTTGTTCCAGTCATCATGATGCACATTATGACTTGTTATGTTAGGCCATGAGTCATGGCCTGAGTCATGATGTGAGGACCTAAGTTTTGAGACTTGTTTTTTATGACAATGACTCCTCTACAAATGACTTGTTAGGTCTAATCATGAGTCGTTAGGAGTAGTCGTAGTCTGAGACTCAATTTTCTAGATTTTTTCTATTATGGAAACGAGTCCACCTAATGACCTATTATCATTGATAATGAGTTATATGGTATAGATATTATCCCTAGGTTAAAATTTGGGGGTTTAAATGTTGTGACAAGGAAATCCACGTTATAACTCATTACGTCTATTAATGGGTCATTACCTAAGTCATTGCTACTGGTGAGTTGACAGACCCTCAGGAATTTTTCATATCTTTTTGCCACTAAATCATATTAAGGAAAGACTTATGGCCTTGGAAAGCTATATTAATGATCTTTTGTTGGGTCTAGAGCTGGAAAATTAGGGTATTACAATATCTACCCCTTGGAATCATACATCGATGAAAAAATTGACTAAACATAGAGACTAGGGAAAACAAAAATTTTAAACTAAATACTTATAGGCTAAATCATGAACTGATATCAAAATTCATGACTGTTGCCTGAACTAGACTAAACTCATGATGTCATTTCGTGACATGGAATAGCTGGAAGGTATGAGATAAAAATAAAAGAGTTAATTAAGAAAACACTTACCTAATGTTGGGACTGAGTTCAAAGAGAAAAGGTGGGGGTAATTGGTCTTCATATCCATTTCAGTTTCCTAAGTAGCTACCTCAATTGACTGATTTCTTTATAGAGCTTTACCTAAGGCAGCCTTCTTATTCCTTACCCTATGAATCTGACGATCAAGGATCTCATATGGGACTTCATCATAACAGAGGGCTATTTTCCCTGCCAACCCTTTTTAGTTGTATTACTGATGTTGGATCTCCAGCATATTTCCTTAACAAGGAGTCATGGAAGACTAGATGCACTGATGCTAATTCTGTAGGAAAATCTAACTCATAGGGTACTTTCCCATACCTACTCAAAATCTTATAAGGAACTACATAGCAGGGATTGAGGTTTCCATTCTAATGAGATATCTTTAACCCTTTCATGGGTGAAATTTTCTAGTAGACAAAATCACCAACATTAAACTCAAGCTCATTTCTCCTTACTTCTGTATAGGATCTCTTATGACTTTAGGCTATTTTTAGCCTTTGTATAATTAGCTGAACCTTATCTATTGCCTTATGCATTGAATCTGGTCCTATCAATGCAACATTACCAAGCTTAAATAAACCAATAGAAGATCTACACCTCCTGCAATAAAGAGCCTCAAATGAGTCCATCTGATTACTAGAGTGATAGTTGTTATAGTAAGAAAACTCTATCAAAGGTCAGTGATCATACCAAATACCCTTGTAATAAATCACACATGCCTTCAACATATCATATAAGGTCAGAATAATTTTCCCTTGTTGACCATTTGTCTGCAGGTGAAAAGCTATACTGAGGTAAACTTCAGTAACAAGACCTGTCTAAAAAGCTTTCTAAATATAAGGGGTAAAATGGGTACCCTATTTGAAATAATGGTCAAAGGAACTCCGTGTAGTTTCACCTATACCCTAAGGTAGAGTCTGGCATAATCTTTGGCTGAATCTTCAGTATTAACTAGTAACAAATAAGATGACTTAGTCTTTCGGTCCATAATAACCCAAATAGAATCATGTTAATGCTGTGTACGAGGCTACCTTATGATAAAGTCTATATTCACCACTTCCTGCTTCAAAGAATAGATACTAAATTCCTGAAGTGTAACACTAGGCCTTTGGTACTCAACCTTAACCTCCTAGCAATTTGAACACTTGGCCACAAATTTTGCAATATCAGCCTTTATACTATTCAACCAATAGAATTCCTGCAAATGGCGGTACATCTTAGTAGGTCAAAGAGGAATAGAATATTGCAAACCATGAGCTTCTACTAACATACTTTATCTCAAACTACCCATATTATGAACACATAATCTACCCTAACAACGAAAACATCATCTCCCTCTTGGGAGAAAATCGCAACATTCTAATTTTGAACCGCTTCCTTCAACTTAAGAAAAACATGATTTGTATCTTTCTTTTCCTTTACTCCGATAACCAAAGAAGATTCAGAACCATTTTTAACCTAAATACTACCTCCGACCGAATCAACAAACTGAACTACCAATCTAGCAAGCTGATGAACCTCACAAACAAATTCTTTTTTCATCCTCAATGGAGTCAACACTTCCCTTTGACAATTTGCTAAAAGTATCGGCCACCACATTAGCCTTGCCCAGGAGATACAAGACACTTAATTCAGAGTCCTTTAGTAACTCTAGCCACCTTCTCTGATAAAGATTTAAATATTTCCAATTTAAAACATAATAAAGACTCTTGTGGTCAGTGAACATATCAACATGAACCCCAAAAAGATAAAGTCTTCAAATCTGTAAGGCAAACATAACTGCTGCCAACTAAAGATCATGAATCAGGTAGTTATTTTCATGAGGTTTGAGTTGTGTAGAGGCATATATTATAACCTTGCCCTAATACATCAACACACAACAAAGACAAACTCTCGAAGCAACACAATATACCATAAAACTATTTGAACTATCTGGTAGAGTCAAAACTGGGGGGAGGAGTTGAGTCGATTCTCCAACTACTAAAAACTATTCTCCTAAGAATTGAACCACTGAAAATTGACTTTTTTCTGAGTTGGTCTGTACATGGGAGAATCAATAGAGGAAAATACTTCCACAAACCATATGTAGTAGATTGCTAAACATAAGAAACACCTGATATCAGATTGAGAGACGGGTCTATGCTAGTTCCTCACTGCTTTGGTCTTTTAAGGATCAACTCTAATTCCTTTATTAGAAATGATATAACCAAGGAAAGTTAATAATTTTAACAAGGATTCACACTTGATGAACTAAGCAAATAACAGGTGATCTTTAATAGTCTGTAAAGGCAATTCTCAAGTGATCTGCATGTTCACCCTCAATTTGAGAGTAAACAAAGATGTCATCTATGAAGACTATAACGAACATACCCAAGTACTGCAAGAAAACCCTGTTCATCAAGTCCATAAAAGTTGCAAAAGCATTTGTTAGTCCAAAAGACATAATGACAAATTCAAAGTGACCATACAGAGTTTAAGGTTGTCTTTGGAATGTCATAATATCTAATTCTAAGCTAATAATAGTAGGATCGAAGGTCTATCTTAGAGAAATAGTGTGCACTGTTGCGTCTCTATCCACACTCAAGTGTACATGATCGTGCAAGTAATATAATAACTTAGATAGTCAGATATCGTTCCCTCGAGGATCAATAAACTAGAAATTTATTCAATCTTTAGTTCAAGACAATTTAGTATTAAGTGTTTAATTGTATTAAGATTAAGATGATTCTGTAAATAAAATACAATTTACTAAACAATAAATAATTAGTGATGACTAAAGCAAAATAAGCAACGGTTGTAATCAATAATGATGACGATTCCAGGGTTGAGGTATAGTGAACAATCTTACAATTCTCTATTCTTTTCACAGTATAATTGGTTATCGGGTTGATGGTTCGCAAGGTTATGCCATAATCCAAAAAGAAACTATGAATAAGAATATTAAATAGTACTCATGTTCTTAGCCTCAACCCCAGAAAGGGGGGTGTTTAGCTACTCATGTTTGAATTAACCATCCAAAATAAGTCATAAATCATACCCAAATCAATCCTTGAAATAAAGAAATTCAAAAGAATGTTTATGAACCCTAAAAGAGAGAAATTTTTGTTTTTCCGCCACTGCTCTGCTTCACCCAAGAGTCCCCCACATTATCTTAGATTTTTCCTTTTATAGCTGGGACAAAATAGTTAAAATATTCCCAATTTATCCACCCGGCGCATCGCGCCATGCCTTATATTGCTATTTTCCATTAAAATCTGAGAAATCGTGGAGCTCAAGTACACCCCAACAATTCTAAAATGCACCCTCGCAGCGATGCGCCACTATTGCGGTGAGCCACTGGATTGGGACAGTTGCGAAATAATAATCCTCCGCGATGTGCTAAACCTTCAGGTCACAAAATCTGATAAACAAAACTTCTCTGCAATATGGTGGTTTTGCAAACATTCACTAAAATTCGACCATAGCTATTTTGTTGCTCATCACGATGTGGAGTGTCTTCAAATGAGGATTTCTTCGTTCCAACTTCCCTTTTTCAGCTTAATGTCAGTCCCTTGCATTCCTTTACTACTTCCATATCCTACTTGTATCCAATTATGCACAATTGTTTATGATTTTGATCCTGAAAGTACTAATCATATCCATTAGGCACAAAACGGAATAAAAGCTGAATTATACTTAAGAATTCATACAAAAGTTCTTAAACTAAGTTCAAATCTGGGTTCATATTAGTGCTTCAAGCATATAAATATGCCCAAGATCACCACCCCACACTTAAATCATTGTTCATCCATGAACACATGAATTCAAAAACATAACTCCGTCCTCTTTTCAACACAATCTCAAAGTTATGTGGCCATGAGCACTTACACTTTGCAATAACGAATTCTTACATCATCTTGTCAAAATAATTTTGAGCTCAAAAAAATATTTTAGTATAAATTCTTCTATCTTCAATAATGAATTTCTAACAAGATGACAAACTCAATTTAAAAAACACAATAAGTAATATGGCTTTCATCCGCCTGCATCCTCACTATAGAAAACTTCCTCGTATTTACTCACAATGGTAACTATGCAACAATAGGGGAGTATTAAATCAAATCACTCACTCTCAATCAAATAATTCGTACATGCTAGTGAACGAACCATAAGCTTGCCCTTAGTATTCTACTTCACTAATAGTCAGATGTTTGGGTGAAGGATCAACTAGGTTTTTTTCGGGTTGTAATAAAGGCTTAGGGATAGGTAGGTACTATTTATAGGAATAGTGACTATTGCTCCTAAGCGTTTAATTACAAGAAATATCAATTCACTCTATTTTCCAACACCAATTTATCCTTCTATTTCTCCCCATATTTTTATTTGTTAACACTTTTTTTCAATTAACTTATTTTCTCACACTAGGCTGGGAGTATTAACCTTTTCTTCCATATTCTTGTTACACACCCCTATTATAGCCACCCTTATCTTAAGCTTAAAGGCCTTCATTAAGTTGCACATCATCCAATTGGACCAGGGCAAAACAGGTTCATTGTAACATTTCTATTTTTTAACTCCCAATTAACCCAGCATCATCAAACACCAATAACCTCTATTTTAGGGGCATCGACTGATTAGCCTTCTTTTCTTATTTTCGTTATTAATCTTCACTTAGTCTTATATTAAAAACACTCAGGAGCTTATTTGGATTAAATTACGATTCAACAAAGAAAGGGTAAGGTTTCGTAATAGGCTACCAAAGAAAAAAAGCACAAGGCTCAATGGGGCTGACTAAGACTATGCACCAAGGGAGGGTTTTAATGTTAAAAACAAGGTTGTCAAAGAATTGCCTACATCACTTCCTGTACCTAGCAGACTTTATTTTGCTTTGTAAACACACCAGTCAAGTTCTAGTAATTTCTATTCATGTAGAATATATACTAATCCTCACACTCACAGTACATGTACGGAATCAGCCAAAAGTTCCCAATCGTGTTCTTCATTGAAATCAGAATTAAGCCAACACATTAAACTTCATTTATCAAGATTGAATCCTCAACACTTAAGATAAAAACACTCTTATGCTAAAATTAGTTTCAATTATTACAAAAATGGCCCATATCACACTCCTCTAAGATAATGATTAGGTTCTCCTCAATTTCTTTACATTGTACGACCATTCCCCTTAAGATGGTCGTCATCCATCTATCATAAGGGATGGCAACTAACTATGACTGTTTATTCCTAATTACCAAATAGGACACAAACAAACATAACTACTTTAAACTGAACTTGCCAATGAGGAAGAAGATAACAATAACAAAATACTTTAAACTGAAGTAACATGTGATAAATGCCAAAGAGGGCAAATTGCAATCCATAAAATAAAAGTTACTAACTATTACAGACCAATGTTTCGAATAGCTAATACTTCAAACCAACACAGCAAAATATAAAAATAACATTGTTCGGTCGAATAAAAAAACAAAATTATAAGAGAATACGAATCCACCGCCCTATACTTAAAATAAAAAACTATCCCTGTGCTACCAATTAAGCTTATGGTAGGGTGGTAGTATACTTCCAGATCAATCAAACAGGACTATAAAAACATGTCCTCAGTAGCCACATCCCTATCATCATTAGCTTTATCATCATCAGATATCTTCTCTTCATCGGACTCCATGTCGGAATCCCTATACCTGTGATCTTCATCTGTGGGTATATCATCATCAACAAGCTCTACAAAATCTGGGTCAATCCTCAACATAGTCCTAACATGATGGCCAAGTGGATAGTCGAGCTCTACAACGTAGAGCTCCTCTAGTGTAATAGGTCTACCTCCAGTCCATGACATCATCATCATGAGACCATACAGCCTACCCAGCACCTCATCAATCCGTTTCTGTCACTCCATCATAGTCAAAATTAGGCCAGATGCCCCAGATGTGCTTCGAGCAGTAGTGATATCCATGGGATGAGTGATCACCTCAGGTTTATAGTCAAGATCCTCTTCATCAACCCTATGCCTTCTTAAAAATATAGTCAACAAACTACCAAATCCAAAGCTACGACCTACCTGGGTACGTGTTTTCTTCATAGTAGAAAAAATTACACTTCCCACGTTAATTTCCACATCAGCACACATAAGGGCATAAATCAAACATACCCTATCTCGATTTATCTCAGTCATATGCTTGCCCTGTATCAAGCATGAATACAGTATAAGACCCCATATTTGTGCTTTCTTGTTTATCTGAGAGTAGGGGAAAGAAAAATGCAAACCTGTAACTTGATACCTTGTCTAATGGGCTGAAGATCGTTGGACACACAACAAATGCCTAATGTGTGCATAAGGAGGAGAAATAATAAATAGATGCAAGACATTTGGATTTATTTATGGGATACCCAACAACTCGTTAATATCAGTAGCTGTAAATCTAATCACCTTCCCTCAAACCTTCAATAAATGTTCAGAATGACTGGGGTCCCACTTGGCATAAAATTCTTTCACAAGATGTAAATTTCACTAAGTCGGCTGATGAAAAATGAAATTCATATTCAGTGCCTCGATTCTCCATACCATAAACGGACACTCTCTTAGTAAGCTAGCCCGATCGATATAGACCTTCGGAATATACTTAGCATTAGTATGCTTAGTATACCACTATTTGTCATCCCTTCGTACAGCCTTGAAGCCAAATTTTTGAACCTGCCCCCGCTGAAGTTGAGGGGCCTTAGGCACTCTAGTTAATTACCCTTCAGATGGTTTGCTTCTCTTCCTCACAGGAGCAGAAGGTCCTGTGCTTAAGAAAATGCAACCAACAAGCAAGAATCTGAAACTGAAGATTACATAATCTCTATGTGCATTACAGGTGGCTTTCCACCTTATACTTAGTTGTTGGCGAAAGACCTACATTTACAAATAAGGTACTTAGACTTCTCTTTTTGTAGGCCTTAATATCACAAATATAGATAGAACATTCAACGTACTCAGTCCCATTATTCCTCATATGTCGCATTCTACATACTCAACTAATATTAGACAATAAGGGTATATACACAGTGGAATGAAATCACCCCCTAACTTCCTACACAGTTTTTCCTAACACCTTTCCATCCTCTCAACTAGCATGAAAAACGTTTACCCCCTAATCCCAACTATAGATACTAGTCAATTTTTCTTATAGTGATTCAAAGTAATGATAAGTAGGCTAAGACATCACAAATTTGACAAAATATCAAATATAATGCGAATATGGACAAGTATTAAGAAAGGGAAAACAAAATTATGCATAAGAACACTAACAATACTCATAAAATGTAACAAAAAGGGTAATAAATTAATAAATAAAAATGAACATACCTCAATAATTGAGAGAAGAATAAGAGAAAATGAAAAAGTTTTGAAGTTTTTTAGGAGAGAGTGTGAGAGGGCGTCGTATATGGTAAACAAAATGGTTTAGGGTTAGGGAGGTTGTATTTATAAAGGGACGAGTCAGGTTAGGGTAATTAATTTTTATGTTCGAGTTAAGCCCTCTCCACGACGTGGTAGGATTATAGAAACCTACTGGATAAGGCCAATTGCCATTTAACTTCTCACCACGATGCGATAAAACTCACATCCACACACTGTAAATTGACAATTTTCAATTGTCCAAGTTTCACGCCGCATTAGGAATCGTGCCTATCCACTGGAATTTGATAATTCTCAATTTACCTTTCTTCACATTGCGGTGAAATTTGTGTAACCTTACTAAAATTTGACAATTTTCAAATTACCCAGTTCCGCATCGCGCTGTTCATCAAACACAAATTCCTTATGCAATTTTTCACCCTTTTCTTACCTGAGTAAATCCCCACTTACACAAATCATTTTGCAAACCTAATTGCTTTCCTCAATTGTGGTAATCTCCTCATTTTCTTTGAAATTCCTTGCAATATCAAATGAAAACAACAAAAATTGTAAGTAAAAATGGGTTGCCTCCCACATAGCTCCTTAGTTTTGATCATGGCACGACTCATTTTTTTGTATTTTTTTTCTTTTTTTATTTTACAAGATAAAAATTAAACTACCTATTACAATACATGTGTGGGTTGCCTCCCATATTGCGCCTTATTTTATGTTGTGGCATGACTCAGCTCATCATCAGTCATCAGCAAAAATGAAAGATTCGTTGTGCTTGTCCGGATGATCCGCCCAATAATGCTTTACACGCTATCTATACACAAGGAACTTCTCCATCTTCTCTTTATTTCACAACTCCAGAGCTCCATGGGGTGTCAGATGCAACACTTCAAAAGGTCCATACCATTTCGATCATAATTTACTCAAAAACAACTTAAGCAATGAATTAAACAACAATACAAGTTGTCCGGGTCCAAATTCCCTAACTTGAATGTGCTTGTCATGCCACCGTTTGGTCTTCTCCTTGTAAAGCTTGGCATTTTGATATGAGTGGAGTCTAAGCTCATCAAGATCATTTAGTTGTAATTACCTTCTTTCTTCCGTGGAAGTCATCTCAAAATTTAGCTTTTTTACAGCCCAATATGCTTGGTGTTCCAACTCTATAGGAAGATGTCAAGCCTTACCATACACTAACCGATATGGAGATGTCCCAATAGGCATTTTGTATGTTGTTCGATATGCCTATTGTGCATCATCCAGCTTCTCTGCCCAATCCTTTCTTTGCCTATTCACAATCTTCTGAAGAATTTGCTTAATCTCCCGATTGGATACCTCAACTTGTCCACTCATTTGAGGATGGTATGCAGTGGCCACCTTGTGTCGAACACCATATTTAGAAAGAAGATTCTTGAACGATTTGTTGATAAAGTGCATACCTCCATCACTAATTATTGCTTTTGGTGTACAAAATTTGGAAAATATATTCTTCTTCACAACTTCAACACCACTCTTGCATCATTAGTCAGAATCTCCATATCTTTCACCCATTTAAAGACATATTCCACTTTAACAAAAATGTATAAATTACCTTTTAAAGGTGGGAAGGGGCCCTGAAATCAATCCCCTAAACATTAAAGACTTCTACTTCTAAAATATTATTAAGGGGCATCTCATAACTCATGGTTATAGTACCCAACCTTTGGCATTGATCACAACTCTTTAAAAATACCACTACATCTCTAAATAGAGTTAACCAGAAAAAAGTTAATTGCAACACTTTCCTCGCTGTCCTTTAACCCTCATAATGTCCACCATATTGTAACACCCCGCATGTTTCTAAGCTAGGAAGTGAATAAGTATTCCTACATATGAAATCTCATATCCTGTGATTCATACTTGAGTACATGACTTACAATGAATATCCTAGTGATAGGATAGCTTATGATGCATTAAGCATGGTCATATGAGTCACTTAAGGTAATACAAGCTAAGAGTTTTTGAATCCATCAAGTTTTAGTGTTTGATTTTGCAAGGGTCATCTTTGAATGAGTATAACTCGATGTTAATGTGGTATTTTGGCTGATTTAGACCCACCAAATTATAGATGATTGAATTATCTTTCCAATGATACCAATTTTGCCTTAATCCAATACCTGAGCGAAAAGTTATGCCCATTTTCGTAAGAGAGTGAGGATAGGCGATTAGTTAGGCGCCACCCAACCAAACATAGGCGATTGGTTAGGAGCCGCCCAACCTAGCTTAGGCAATCACTTGGGAACCACCTAAGTTAGTTCTAGGTGCCAAAAACACTCTGTTTTGAGTTATTTTAAGGGTAATTAAGTCTTGTAACACTCCTTACACGTCCCTAAACTTAACCCTACAAAATATATAGCTTCTAAACATATTACAACCCTATTATTATCTCAAAGCTCATCATACAAGAGCATTAAAAGATAAAAAGAACTAGGGTTGCATAACTAAGCTTGAAGATTCAATTTCAAGGAAATTCCTCCATCAATCATCAAGAATCTTTCTTCTAAGGTATGCGTGAGTTGATTCATGGACTCCTTTCATCCATGAAGCTAAAGAACCATCTTCTAAATTTTTTTATTATGATGTTTATATTGTTGATGGTTGATGTTCATGTGATTGGAGTTTGATGATGCCTAAGATGGGATTTTTGTATGTTTATTGTAAGGATATGGTGGTATTTAACGTATAAATATGTGAAATTGGTGGTTGAATATTTGTAATCTTGATGAATCCACCTATGTATAAGATGTGCATGTAAGGTGTTTGTGAAAATACCTAAGGGAATACAAATCATGCTTTTATGACATAATAAGTTCTAAATGACTATTCTATGTTCTAAGTTTATGTTCAACGTGATCCCCGTGCTATTGTCTTGAATTGAAGAAGTTGTACGAGATGCTCATGTTATTGTTTCGATATGGAATGACCATGTTATTGAATCCATGAAAGTATATACATGTTGTGTACATTCCCGATCATGTGATAGTTTGTTGAGAATCATTCTTATTATGAAAGCCTTATGATATTGTGAATTGTGGACTCAAATCTTGCGATCAAGTCATGTCATGTGTGTCAGTTTCCTCCTATCGAGTCCTGGGGGTACTTGTACCCGAAAACTATAGTTGCGTGCCTAGAGCTATGTCATGTTTCATGATATCCAAACACAAGCTATGATTCCATAGACTTCAGTCAGTCATGTGACTCAGGAAAACCTCATTATCTTAGTCAGTTGTTAGATATCAGTAACATTCTGCTAGTCAATAGAATTTAGTAAGATTAAGTCATGCACAGTCAGTTATTCATGTCCAGTCCCTCCAGATGGGAGTAGAGGTTAGCACCGAGTGAACCCAAGGATGGGAACTTACCCTCCAATTCAGGATGTGATTCTTAGTAGTCATCCTTGTGTTCCAGAACTATGTAGCCAGCGTAGGTTGAGACATCTTAACCTACCAGATTGGGGTTGATGAGGTGGCTTAACCCGTCAGTGTAGGGTTCCCATCGTTCTCATTAAGTACTCGCCAGATAAGGGTCACTCACAGGCTGTCCTTACCCGTGGCACAGTATTGACACCCCTCCAGTTGGGGCAGAGATTGGACCCCAGCTTAGCCATAACGGCATACATAGGGCATGTCGATTAAACACTACTTCCCACAGTTTCAGTATCAGTCTCAATAAAAGAACTCAGGGCGTTCTTTAGATTTAAGTATATACAGGACTGTCAGATACAGTCGTCCATGTTATTATTTTCAATATCAGTCATGACAGTTATCAGTAAACCATGTATTAGCTTTAGGTCATGCTATCACATATTCACGGTCCCAGTTTCTATATATGTGTGTTTGCACTCCCACGTTCATATTAGTCAGTTAGTGCTGTTCATGCATGAAACCTTTTATGTTCAGCTTACCTTCCTCGTATACTCAGTACTAGAGTTGTGCTGACGCATTTGCACTATGGTGCTTTCTTTTCATGTTACACCATAGGTTTCGAGACACGATCTCCATCCCAGCAGTAGCAGTAGCATTCCAGTCGCAGAGACACAGTGAGTCCTTATTAATTTGAGGATAATATGATTTGATACATTTATTTATTTTTTTAGTTCAGTTTTACAGAATTAGTTGGAGACATGTTCCTTCAACTCCTTATTCAGATAGTTTAGAGGCTTTCAGATTTACGTTCACACTTTGCTTTTGAATTGAGTTGTTTTAGGTATTTTCACCCATATGATTTTATTCAGTTGAACCTTATGTCCTTATAGTTCTATGTATTCTACATGATTATATCATGATTTGTAGTATACAGGTACAGATATCAGTCATGGGTTAGCTTGTGGTCCCTCGGGGTCATGAGTACTTGTAGCATTCCGGTTCAGCGAATTGGGGAGTTACAAACTTGGTATCAGAGCCTAAGGTTCAATAGAGTCCTAGGAAGTCTAAAAGCCACATCTAGTAGAGTCTTGTACATGGGTGTGTTGCGCGCTATATTTATGGGTGGGAGGCTATAAGATGTTTTAGGAACAGTCCCCTTTCTTTATTATTCATGTCATGCTAGTGAGCATAATCACAAGTTAAACTCTCAGTCTAATCCATTCCTCTCTTATTCCAGACCATGGCCCCAAAAAGAAGAAACCAACCAGCTCTTCAGCCCGAAGATCCTTTGGGCGCACATGTTTCCTATGTAGAGTTTAAAGCCCCATTTACCATACTTGCTCAGTCCATGGATGCACAAAATAAACGGCCACCAGTCATTCTGGCTAATCCAGTGGCCAATCCCAAAGCAGCTAGGGTTTGAGACTTCACCCGATTGAACTCTCCATCTTTCTATGGGTCTAAGATTGATGAGGACCCTCAGGAGTTCATTGACCAAGTCCAGAAGGTCATTGACATCATGGGTGTTACTTTTATTGAGAGTGCTGAGTTAGCCGCCTACCAATTATAGGATGTTGCTCATAATTGGTATAAACAGTGGAAGTCTGAGAGGTTAGATGATACAGGCCCTATTGAGTAGGAGGAATTTTTCAGGACCTTCTTAGATAGATTCTTTCCCCATGAGCTGAGGTAAGCCAAAGTTCTTGAGTTCATCAACCTCAGGTAGGGAAATATGATGGTTTAGGAGTATTCTCTCAGATTTACTCAGCTAGCCAGGTATGCTCCTCATATGGTTGCAGACAATAGAGCTAAGATGAGCAAGTTTATGTCAGGGGTCAACGATAATGTGGTAAATGAGTATAGGTCTGCGATGCTGATCGGTGATATAACCTTAGCCAAACTTGTGACCCATGCCCAGCAAGTAGAAGAGCAGAAGTTTAAACAAGGGAGAGGCAGAACAAGAGAGCAAGGTTAGGTAACTTCAACTTTGCTCACCCCAAGTCAAATGGAGAAAACCGTTCATAGTTTCGGTCTAAGTCATCCGTTCTAGCTCCTTTCTCTGCCAGCGCTCCAATGCCAAAGTTCAGAGATAGCAATAGAGACAAAGCGCCAGGTTCTAAATCTCAGGGCAGTGTTAGCAGTGCCCGAACGAATCCCTTTTGTCAAACTTATGGTTAGAACCACAAGGGCATTTGCAGAGCTAGTAGTGATGTCTATTTTGGTTGTGGCAAGCCAGGCCACAAGATTAGGCAGTGTCTGTAGTCAAGTCTTCAGGGTCAGCCAAATCATTCTACAGCTCAGTCCAGTCGCCCGAACCAGCAGGATGCCATTTCCAGTGCTACCAGGGGGCAACGCCCAAATAGACTCTATGCTTTTCAGTCCCAGCAGGATCAAGAAAATTCTCCTGATGTCATTACTAGTACATTATAGATTTTCTATGTTCATGTTTATGCTTTCCTAGACCTAGGTACATCTTTGTCTTTTGTTACTCCATAAATAGCATGTGATTTCAGAATTAGTCCCGAAGTCCTAGTAGAGCCCTTCTCAGTCTCTACCCCAGCGGGTAAAACCATCATAGCCCAGCTGGTATACAGGAACTGCCCGGTTATGATATCTCAGAAATCCACATCAGCAGATTTAGTGGAGTTAGAGATGACTGATTTTGATGTTATTCTCGACATGGATTGGCTTCATTCCTACTATTCCATACTCAACTACAAAAATAGGATAGTTTAGTTTTAGTTCCCGAATAAGCCCCTCCTAGAGTGAAAGGGTAGCATTTCAGCGTTCAATGGTCAACTTATTTCCTACCTTCGGGCAAGGAAAATGATTTCTAAGGGGTGCGTGTATCATCTCGTGCATGTTAAAGATTCTAGTTCTGAATCTCCTAGCCTCGAAATAGTCCCTATTATTAATGAATACTTAGATGTCTTTCCCGAAGATCTTCCAGGCATTCCTCCCAAAAGGGAAATAGACTTCGGCATATACCTTCTTCTGGATACTTAACCTATTTCTATTCCTCCATACAGAATGGCACCAGTGGAACTCAAGGAACTGAAAGATTAGTTAAAGGATCTCTTAGATAAGGGATTCATCAGACCCAGCATTTCCCCATGGGGTGTGCCAGTATTATTCGTGCGCAAGAAAGACAGTTCTGTTAGGATGTATATTGATTACCGTCAACTCAACAAGGTCACAATCAAGAATAGATATCCTCTTCCCAGGATTGATAATCTATTCGATCAACTTTAGGGTGCCAGTTACTTCTCCAAGATAGACCTCAGATCAGGCTATCATCAACTCAGAGTTAGAGAATGTGACATTTCGAAGACAGGTTTTCATACTCGGTATGGTCACTTCAAATTTTTAGTCATGTCATTTGGTCTTACCAATGCCCCTGCAGCTTTTATGGATTTGATGAACCGTGTGTTCAAGCAATACTTGGACTTGTTTTTCATAGTCTTTATAGATGATATTCTGATCTATTCTCACACAACGCGTGATCATGCAGACTATCTCAGGATTGTTCTTCAGACTCTCAGGGATCACCAGTTATTTGCTAAGTTCAGCAAGTGTGAATTTTGGCTAAGATCAGTAGCATTCCTTGGCCTTATTATTTCCGGTGATGTCATTAGAGTAGATCCTCAGAAAACCGAGGCAGTAAGAAACTAGCCCAGACCCGTATCTCCATTAGATATTAGGATTTTCTTGGGTTTAGCTGGCTAATACAGATGGTTTGTTGAGGGATTTTCTTCTATTGCATCTCCTATGTCCAGATTGACTCAGAAGAAGATTAAGCATTAGTGGTTAGATTCATGCAAGAAGATCTTTTCAAGAGTTGAAGACTTGACTCACCTCCAGATCCAGTTTTAGCTATTCCAGATGGTTCAGACGGTTTTGTAGTCTATTGTGATGCATCCAGAGTAGGTTTAGGTTGTGTCCTCATGCAGCATGGTAAGGTCATAGCCTACGCCTCCAGATAGTTAAAGCCACATGAGAAGAATTTTCCTACTCATGATCTTGAGTTAGCAGCGGTAGTTTTTGCCTTGAAGATTTGGAGGCATTATCTCTATGGAATTCATGTAGATGTCTTCACAGACCATAAAAGCCTCCAGTATGTCTTTTCCAAGAAAGATCTCAATCTTCACCAGAGAAGGTGGTTAGAACTCTTGAAGGATTACGATATGAGTGTTCTTTATCTTCCGGGCAAGGCCAATGTTGTGGCTGACGCTCTCAGTCGACTCTCCATGGGTAGTATTTCTCACGTTGAGGATAGTAAGAAGAAGATGGCTCAAGAGATCCATCAGCTTACTAGACTAGGCATTCGCTTAGTCGATTCTTCAGAGGGTGGTGTATGTGTTCATAGTAGTTCAGAGTCATCTCTAGTTTTGAAGGTGAAAGAGAAACAAGACAGGGATCCTAGCCTTGTCAAGCTCAAAGAGTCAGTTCAGAATTAGAAAGTTGAGGTTTTCTCCCAAGGGGGAGATAGTGTTCTTCATTATTAGGGTCGTCCATATGTTCCAGGTGTAGATGAATTGAGGTAGTGAATTCTTACAGAAGCACATGGTGCGAGATAATCTATTCATCCAGGAGCCACTAAGAAGTACTGCGACATGCGGGAGATCTATTGGTGGAGTGGGATGAAAAGAGATGCTGCAGAGTTTGTGGCTAAGTGCTCTACATATCAGCAGGTTAAGATAAAGCATCAAAAACCTAGTGGTTCCATGCAAGAGTTCACCATTCCTACTTGGAAGTGGGAAGAAGTTAACATGGACTTCATGATGGGTTTGCCTAGAACTCATCATCAGCACGATTCAGTCTGGGTCATTATAGATAGAATGACCAAGTCAGCTTATTTTCTTCCTGTTCGTACTTCTTATTCCACCCAGGATTATGCCAAACTCTATATCAGGGAGTTAGTCAGGTTACACGGTGTTCCACTATCTATCATCTCAAACAGAGGTACCTAGTTCACTTCTCACTTTTGGAAAGCGTTCCAAAAGGGTCTCAGTACCCAAGTCCATCTCAGCACAGTATTTCATCCTCTAACAGATGGTCAATCAGAAAGGACCATTCAGACTCTTGAATATATGCTAAGGGCGTGTGCAATTGACTTTAAGGGAAGTTGGGACGACCACTTGCCTTTGATTGAGTTTTCATACAACAATAGCTATTATTCTAGTATTCAAATGGATCTATTTGAAGCTCTCTATGGTAGGAGATATAGATCTCCGATTGGTTGGTTCAAAGTTACTAAGGCCTTAATCATAGGTCCTAACTTAGTATTCGACACCTTACAGAAAGTTTAGTTGATCAGAGAGAGACTTTGGGCTGCTCAGAGCGGACAGAAGTCCTATGCAGATGTTCATAGAAAGGATCTTAAGTTCGAGTTCAATGACTATGTCTATCTTAAGATCTATCCCATGAAGGGAGTGAAGAGGTTTGGAAACAAAGGGAAACTCTGTCCCCGGAATGTCAGTCCTTTCAGAATTTTTTGTCGCTTCGGCAAGGTAGCTTATGAGCTTAAGTTGACTTCAAATCTAGCCTCAATCCATCCAGTCTTCCATGTCTCTTTGCTAAACAAGTGCATAGGTGACCCAGCAGTTGTTTTCCCTATTCAGAGCATCGACATTCAGAACAGCCTCTCTTATTAAAAGATTCCAGTCAAAATCTTAGATTATCAAACTTGTAGATTAAGGAACAAAGAAGTCCCTCTAGTCAAGGTTCTTTGGCGAAATCAGTCTTATGAGGGAGATACTTGGGAAGTAGAAGCAGATATGCATACCAAGTATCTTCACCTTTTCCCCACCAATTTAGATCAAGCTCAAGGTAACAGTTCTCCTTAATCTTATTCAGCTACATGTTCATGTTTCCAGTATAAACTTGGTACTTATTAATCATTTCTTACTCAATCATGCATTCATGTGTCATTTGTCCGTGCATCATATATGCACGATTTTAGTATGTTTAGCATGTCAGTCATGAGATCAAATTGCAATTATTCATGTTCAGTTTAGGTTCTATTGTCTTGTATCCCTTCTCAGTAAATTCTCATTCGAGGACGAATGTTCCCAAGGGGAAGATATTGTAATACCCCGCATGTTTCTAAGCTAAGAAGTGAATAAGTGTTCCTACGTATGAAATCTCCTATCCTATGATTCATACTTGAGTACATGACTTATAATGAATATTCTAGTGATAGGATAGCATATGATGCATTAAGAATGTTCATATGAGTCACTTAAGGTAATACAAGCTAAGAGTTTTTGAATCCATCAAGTTTTAGTGTTTGATTTTGTAAGGGACATCTTTGAACGAGTATAAGTAGATGTTAATGTGTTATTTTGGCTAATTTAGACCCACCAAATTGTAGAGAATCAAATTAGCTTTCCAACGATACCAATTTTGCCTTAATCCAATACCCGAACGAAAAGTTATGCCCATTTTCGTGAGAGACAGTAAGGATAGGGATAGGTGATTAGTTAGGCGCCGCCCAACCAAACATAGACGATTGGTTAGGCGCCGCCCAACCTAGCTTAGGCAATCACTTGGGCACCACCTAAGTCAGGTGCAGGTGCCAAAAATACGCCATTTTGAGTTATTTTAAGGGTAATTAAGTCTTTTAACACTCCTTACACGTCCCTAAACTTAACCCTATAAAATATATAGCTTCTAAACATATTACAACCCTATTATCATCTCAAAGCTCATTATCTAAGAGCACTAAAAGAGAAAAACAACTAGGGTTACGTAACTAAGCTTGAAGATCTGATTTTAAGGAAATTCCTCCATCAATCATCAAGAATCTTCCTTCTAACGTATACGTGAGTTGATTCATAGACTCCTTTTGTCCATGAAGCTCAAGAACCATATTCTAAATTTTTTTATTATGATGTTTATGTTGTTGGTGGTTGATGTTCATGGGGTTGGAGTTTGATGATGCCTAAGATGGGATCTTTGTATGTTTATTATGAGGATATGGTGGTATTTAAAGTATAAATATGTGAAATTGGTGGTTGAATATTTGTAAAATTGATGAATCCACCAATGCATAAGATGTGCATGTAAGGTGTTTGTTAAAATACCTAATGGAATAGAAATTATGCTTTTATGACATAATAAGTCCTAAATGACTATTCCATGTTCTAAGTTTATGTTCAACATGATCCCCATGCTATATTCTTGAATTGAAGAAGTTGTACGAGATGCTCATGATATTGTTGTGATATGGAATGACCATGTTATTGAAGCCATGCAAGTATATACATGTTGTGTGCATTCTCTTAGTCGATTCTTCAGAGGGTGGTGTATGTGTTCATAGTAGTTCAGAGTCATCTCTAGTTTTAAAGGTGAAAGAGAAACAAGACAGGGATCCTAGCCTTGTCAAGCTCAAAGAGTTAGTTCAGAATTAGAAAGTTGAGGTTTTCTCCCAAGGGGGAGATAGTGTTCTTCATTGTTAGGGTCGTCTATATGATCCAGGTGTAGATGAATTAAGGTAGTGAACTCTTACAGAAGCACATGGTGAGTGATAATCTATTCATCCAGGAGCCACTAAGAAGTACCGCGACATGCGGGAGATCTATTGGTGGAGTGGGATGAAGAGAGATGTTGCAGAGTTTGTGGCTAAGTGCTCTACATATCAGCAGGTTAAGATAAAGCATCAAAAACCTAGTGGTTCCATGCAAGAGTTCACCATTCCTACTTGGAAGTGGGAAGAAGTTAACATGGACTTCATGATGGGTTTGCCTAGAACTCATCATCAGCACGATTCAGTCTGGGTCATTATAGATAGAATGACCAGGTCAGCTTATTTTCTTCCTGTTCGTACTTCTTATTCCACCCAGGATTATGCCAAACTCTATATCAGGGAGTTAGTCAGGTTACACGGTGTTCCACTATCTATCATCTCAAACAGAGGTACCCAGTTCACTTCTCACTTTTGGAAAGCGTTCCAAAAGGGTCTCAGTACCCAAGTCCATCTCAGCACAGTATTTCATCCTCTAACAGATGGTCAATCAGAGAGGACCATTCAGACTCTTGAAAATGCTAAGGGCGTGTGCAATTGACTTTAAGGGAAGTTGGGACGACCACTTGCCTGTGATTGAGTTTTCATACAACAATAGCTATCATTCTAGTATTCAAATGGCTCTATTCAAAGCTCTCTATGGTAGGATATATAGATCTCCGATTGGTTGGTTCAAAGTTACTAAGGCCTTAATCATAGGTCCTGACTTAGTATTCGACACCTTACAGAAAGTTTAGTTGATTAGAGAGAGACTTTGAGCTGCTCAGAGCGGACAGAAGTCCTATGCAGATGTTCATAGAAAGGATCTCAAGTTCGAGTTCAATGACTATGTCTATCTTAAGATCTATCCCATGAAGGGAGTGAAGAGGTTTGGAAACAAAGGGAAACTCTGTCCCCGTAATGTCAGTCCTTTCAGAATTTTTTGTCGCTTCGGCAAGGTATCTTATGAGCTTAAGTTGACTTCAAATCTAGCCTCAATCCATCCAGTCTTCCATGTCTCTTTGCTAAACAAGTGCATAGGTGACCCAGCAGTTGTTTTCCCTAATCAGAGCATCGACATTCAGAACAGCCTCTCTTATGAAAAGATTCCAGTCAAAATCTTAGATTATCCAATTTGTAGATTGAGGAACAAAGAAGTCCCTCTAGTCAAGGTTCTTTGGAAAAATCAGTCTTATGAGGGAGATACTTGGGAAGTAGAAGCAGATATGCGTACCAAGTATCTTCACCTTTTCCCCACCAATTTAGATCAAGCTCAAGGTAACAGTTCTCCTTAATCTTATTCAGTTTCATGTTCATGTTTCCAGTATAAACTTGGTACTTATTAATCATTTCTTACTCAATTATACATTCATGTGTCAGTTGTCTGTGCATCATATATGCACGATTTTAGTATGTTTAGCATGTCAGTCATGAGATCAAATTGCAATTATTCATGTTCAGTTCAGGTTCTATTGTCTTGTATCCCTTCTCAGTAAATTCTCATTCGAGGACGAATGTTCCCAAGGGAAGATATTGTAATACCCCGCATGTTTCTAAGCTAAGAAGTGAATAAGTGTTCCTACGTATGAAATCTCCTATCCTATGATTCATACTTGAGTACATGACTTATAATGAATATTCTAGTGATAGGATAGCATATGATGCATTAAGAATGTTCATATGAGTCACTTAAGGTAATACAAGCTAAGAGTTTTTGAATCCATCAAGTTTTAGTGTTTGATTTTGTAAGGTACATCTTTGAACGAGTATAAGTAGATGTTAATGTGTTATATTGGCTGATTTAGACCCACCAAATTGTAGAGAATCAAATTAGCTTTCCAACGATACCAATTTTGCCTAAATCCAATACCCGAACGAAAAGTTATGCCCATTTTTCTGAGAGAC